>NC_031495.1:64004510-64117020 GCF_000237925.1 Schistosoma mansoni | reverse complement strand
CAATTGACTCATGCTTTCAACTATGCAAATAATAAATCTCCACAAAAACCCTTTTTGATTATAATCATATACTCACTAGTGACTGACTTCAAGAGATAATTCCTGGAGTTTTGGTGAGAAGCAGTGACCAGTGGAGTTCAAACCACGTCTGTGTGCAAGATATCAACTCACTGAAGACAATTGGTGAACGGTTGCTCAAACATCGTGGATTGGTTGAAGTTAGACATTAACACCGTTGGATGCCGGCTCAGTGGTCTATCGGTTAAGTGGTCTGGCGCAAGACTGGTAGGTCCTGGGTTCTAATCTTGCGAGGCGGGATCGTGGCTGTGCACTGCTGAGGAGTCCCACGAAACGGCCGTCCAGTGCTTCCAGGTTTTCCGCGTTGGTCTAGCTTCAATTCACTCATGATCTCAACTCTATAAAATAATAATAATTACTAATAATTTACTGATGTATTATGATTATTACAACTTTCATTTCTTACTTTTTCCGTCCACTTCCTTTATAGAAATTAACCATCCAACTGAACGTGAACATTGTTTATCATTAGCTGTTAATTATGGTTTTAATTTATCTAAATTAACAAGGTCAGTAGTAAGATTATCAAAACAACGTATTGAATTATCCTCAATGAATCAATATTCTTCTAATACAATTGGTCATCATTCAATATTATCTAAACAAAATGGTTGTATGAAACCATCATCATCAAATGAAATGGACTTTTTCACAAAACTATTACATAATAATAATAATAGTAATAGTAACAGTAATAAACATGAAATTGGTAAATTAACTGATCTAGATAAACAACGTATTATTGCAATGGATTGGTTATTTTATAATCCAGATCAACGTGGTGAAGCATTATGTTTAGCTAATAGTTTATTAAGAGTATTTATTGCAATGCATTCATTTAAAGCAGCACAACAGGTAGGTGTTTATCATTATAATTTTGTTTTCTTTTAATAAAAAAAGTGTTATTTTAAGCAATGATGGATAGTGGCTAGCAGTAGAATCCAGTTTGATGCGCGTTTCGTCCTATCTAGGGCTCGTCAGCTGGATGTGCCTGCATCTCAGAGTTGATGTTCTCTCTTGGGGATTCGAACCCAGTACCTTTCGCCATGGCGTTATCCACTCATCTACTGAGTCCTGATAACCACTTGCTTGTGCAATAGGGTGAAGTTAAATTCACTTGGTATTGTTTGTTTGAATCTTCTCATTGATGTTTAGGACTGCAATTGATCAGTCTCTCTCTTATTGGCATATGTGCATACTGTGCGTATTGCCTCGATGTAGCCTTAATTCACAAGCATTATAAGCAGAGATAGATAGTGGCTAGTAGTGGAATTCAGGACGCGCATTTCGTCCGATTTGGGGCTGGTCAATTGCAGTCCTAAACATCAAAGTGAAGATTCAGACAAACAATACAAAATGAAAATGTTATTTTATTTTTCTCCCACTTGTCTATGTTGCTTATTCCTTTGTATTGGTAAAGTTGAATGACTTTAGAATAGAGTTTGAATGTATTTATTCTCTATGGCAGTAAAATGTTTCTGTTTACATACAATGTTAAGTCATTTTGACAGCTTTGAACGATCTAATTGTGAAGTCTTCACTTTCTCTCTAGACAACATAACCAGCATAAACTTCAGTTAGAAGTGAGCTATTTGAATTCCTCTTACATATGATTAATAACTTGTTCTGTCAATCTTAGATTAAATTGATCTTTGTTGATACTTCTCGTGTTATTGTTTTTGAAAATTCCCTTCGACATTTATAAATTTATGTTCATGATATTGTTTAAAAAGATCACGGAAGCTTCACGATTAAAACGCTCGGTTCAGTGGATGCAACTCTATCAAAATCACTTTTTTGGAACTAAAAGTCTTCACTATCTCAAGATGTTAAATCGATTAGGTTGGTGCTCGAATTAAAGGTTTTTAAGTAGAATGTAATCGGTACTAAAGGATCGACAGACATGAAAATGATTGCTACTACTAAATGATCAGTCACGAATCAAATATCATAGTGGTAGCATCTTTGACATAAGGTAGCGTATATTCAAATTTCTGCATTAAGCATCAAACTCATCTTCAGAATGCAAGTACATCCAGGTGATGAATATCAACTGGAATAAAACCTGGGACATACAGTGCTTTCTGTTAAATAATTAAAGATAATCGAAAGAAAATTGTGGACCTAGGTTCCGTGCTAGTTGGCACCCGTTAGCAAGACGTAGCGACAATTTCAAGATACTCTCTGTAGAATTTGAACTGGGGTCATCTAGCTTCACAGTCTTAGACTTTATTATTCTATTATTGAGCTATCTATAATTGGTTGATCACAGATGATTGGATCTCTCTGTCTATTACTGTAAACCATCCAACATGCAATTAATATTCTGTCCTTAGAAAAACAATCTTGACTGCACGTTTATGGATGGATTCTAATTTTAAATAATCACTCTAACCTCTAACTACATTACTTTTATAAGCAAAGATGGATAGTGGCTAGCAATGGAATCCAAGACGCGCGTTTCGACCTACTTAGGACTCATCAGTATCATCGGCATCCCAAAGTTGTTGTTCACTCCGGGACTCGAACCCAGTTGAAATCCTAAACATCAATGGAAAAATTCAAACAAACATTACAAAAATGAAATGATACATTGCTTTTGGAGTATATCATTGTAGTATTGGCTTTATTATTTTTTTCTCATATATCTCTTCGAAATCATTTACCGTATTGTATCTATATAGAGAGTACTTTTTTGTTGTTGTCTAGAATTAAAACAAAGAGGATATACTCTTTAATTTTGTTTTTTCTTTCGTACTCATCTTAAGGTTCTATCCAAATTACCCGTTGGTACATTAGAACATGCTAAAATCATTTGTGAGAAATTGGATTCACCTGATTGGCTTGTGAATACAATTCGTGAACATGAATGTCTTACTTTATATTTAGAAAGCCGGGTTAGTTTTATGGAAATATTATTTACATTTTTTACATTCCACTTATTTTCAGTCAGTAAGTCAGTGAGTCACAACGTAGAACTTCGTACTTACGTCCATCAATTCGAGTTGCCATACCACATTAACACGGAGATGCAGTTGTCGACTCAAATCCCATAGTGGTAGAAGTAGTAAGAGTATAAGCATTATGTGAAAGATTAGGGTTTGAAGATGTTATTAAAGGAGTGTAATCCAGTAAAATAAATTTGAAAAGAGAAAAAGGATAGAGACATGAAGAATTCAGAAGATTAGAATTTGGTAGAACACAGAGTGGATGCACCTTCGCCATTGCAAACGATTTTGAGCCATGTCATTCAAGGTCTCTAACCATCGATTGCTATCATCTCGCGAATCCCAACCAGGTAATCTACACCTACCAACATGGCTCAATCCAGTTGTCAGTGACTTCATGGAATTCATTTAATATACATACATTTTAATAGAGGTGTGAACCATGAAAAACTACTTTTCACAAATTAAAGAAATAACATTGTAAAAAAAATAAATGTGGAAAAGGAGGAGTAAACAGAAGCAGTATATAATTGGGTGTACAGTCTAAATAACAATACAACCGAGAGAGAACTCTTTCAGTTAAGGGAATTCCTTTCATTTCTGTGAACAAATTTAAAGGAAACTACATCAGAGTCACCGTTGGTTTTTATTCTGAGCCAGGTCTAATATCGTTTCAAACTACTGAGTTTCATAATCGCTAGGACTGTAATCAGATTAGTCATGAGAAACAGACAGACGACAGTCCTATATATTTTTCTTTTATGGTGTCACCTCATAGACCGATGACCTTTCAGCGTCGGTAAGTGATGATCGGTATTGAAATTTCTGAGATCATGTAAGCCGAATGATCCACCTAACGAGGTGGAGGGCCGCCACGAACGTCAACTCTTGAAGCGCCACAAGTCACTAGGGCCAGATGGCTTACCTTGGACCCGTTTTAAAGATGGTTTTGACCTTCTGGTTAGGGAACTGACCAAGTTGTCTACAAACGTCTGGCAATTAGAGAGTGTATCCACATCATGAAATGAGTCGATAGTTGTTTCGACCTTTAAGAAGGTTCACGTCACCTGTGGAATAACTTTTTACTACCTATTGCGTCCAAATTATTGACCTCCGTGTTACTGTGCAGATTGTTCAGTACCAGTGAAAGATTGAGTCGCGAGGACCAGGATGGGTTTCGTTCTGGTCAAGGATATGTTGATCGACCTTCACCCCCCGCCAAATGTTAGAACACCGCCATACTTATTGTAGGCCAGCAGTCGTAGTGTTTCTTGACATCAGAGCCGCCTTCGATTTGTTGGAATGGACTGTTCCTTGGGATTGTCTGTCGAGGAAGAGTGTACTTGAGAAGTTTGTCAACATCTTAAAAGTGCTACATATAGACACCTCCGAAAGAGTTAGGGAATACTACCACCTCTCTTAATTGTTCCATTCAAGCAGTGGAGTGAGGCAAGGTTTCCCAATCTCTCTATACCTCCTCAATTTTGCTATCGATAACGTTCTGGAAACAGCTCTGACGGATATAGGTAATGGTGGTGTGGATCTGTTGTCTGGAGAAAGACTTCGGTATTGAATATGTGGACGATGTTGTCTTTGTATGCTATGATATCCAAGCCATGTAATCTGCACTTGGTCAGTTGGCAATCAGTGTCCAGGCTATTTTTGGCACTTTCGAGATATTAGTCTGGGTGTAGATGGTCAGATCTATGATACGTCGATGAAAACGTTTTCGCTCTACACTTGTGAGACCTGGCCTCTCCGAGTTGAGAATGTTAGACGACTCTTTGTCTTTGATTATTGTTGTTTCCGGTTGGTTGCTGACGTCCAGTGGCAACATCATGTTAGAAATGCAGAGGTTCGGTATCGTGTGTTCGGGCACAACGACGATAATCCAATTGGTGTCACCATCTTGAAACATCGACTTCGGTGGCTTGGACATTTTCTACGAATGTCGTCCCAGAGAATTCCTCGTTGTGCATTATTTACCGACACTGGGACTGGTTGAAAAAAGCGGAGAGTTGATCTAATTTCTACTCATTTTTATTCTTTTTTTTAATTATACGACCCTTCCTTTCTCTATCTCTTTACAATCTCATTTTTGTTGTGTGACACATATATATTTAAGTGCCCCCTTGTACCAATGTTGATGTGTTCAAATAATGGATATTAACTACATGATTTCCGAATACAATTTATTTGTTCATTTGTTTTTCATCTTTTCATTACTTTGTTTACTAATTAAGGATGCATTTGCTGACTGGTATCAACAAGTACATACTAATCGACCAGTACAACCGTCTTCGTTAACAAATAATAATAATAATCTTATGCATACAACATATGGTCCTCGTGGTTTAGCACAACGTCTTGCTATTGAAGAATCAAAAAAAGAGTATTTAGCACGTCTTGAACGTTGGCGACATGATACACGTTTGGATACAGAGGTTGGTTATGAATTTATTGTCTATCTTTTTTTATGATTGTTTTCATTTGTATTTATGATAGTGAAGTGATTTTGTCTGTCCATGGGTAGTTGGATAGATTCATCTAAAGTATGATTAAGTTGCTTATAAAAAATGGTTGTTTCTCCACATTATTGTGTGAAACATAAATATAAATGAACGGGTGAAAATGAAGCTAAAATAGTGTAGGGGGGCTGGTATTATGTCAAGCTCACATAGGTTATTCTAACCTCTGAACAGACTAATCTATCCATTCTTCATGAGTGAATTGAAGCTCGACCACCATGAAAAACCTGGAAGCACTGGACGGCCGTTTAGTCCTATTATGGGACTCCTCAGCAGCGTGCATCCATGATCCCGCACTCGCACTTGTTATATGATCATATGTGTGCTAATTACTTGCGGTATCCACCATTTGTCTGTAACTTATATTTGTTTAACTATACATATGGATTCACACTTGGTTAAATTGAGTTGGCTCACTCGCCTACTCCATTGTGTGTCATTTTATTTTGCTTCGCTTTCCGATCAACGATTGTACAAAATATACGTATTCAAAAATCCATTCTCCTATTTGACTTATTCCGTTATTCACTAACGCGAGTTAAGTCTATGAGCATATACGAGGATGGACGACATGTATATTTCGATAACAAGCAGCAAACAACCTACATGGAGACAGATCTCAGGCCATTACAATAGTATATTGAATGTAGTCATCAATTTATTTAAGATTGTAATATTGCTTTAGTTAATGCTAATAGTTTCATTCTTAATAGTGAAATAAGGTTTGAAAAACGTCCCATCATGTAAGCATGAACTGTAGCTGAACTTCGTACAATTAAATAAATAAACATGAGTTAGTAGTAAGATGTTTTCATCCCAGGAGATGCTGCTTAAAAAACGCCTTGCTTCACCAACTATCGATATTCACGGTCAGCTTTAACATATTAACCGACTAGAAGATTAGATTTTTCAGGAAGGAATATTCTTTCATGATTAAATATAATTCAAGGAACTGTTAATCACCTACACACCTACAACGATCCCCCTGACTTAATCTTAAGCACCATTTTAGTTTAGTTCGCAACTCATTTGGTTACATTTTGCTAGCTAACCGATCTGCCCTTACCTCGACCAATACAGAGGAGAGTGTACGTTTCATGACGGGAAGGCAATATACCCGAGGAGCTTGAACATAACGTATGTTTTATTTGCTACAAGGCCAGACAGATCACATACTATTACACAATCAGCGCGGAACGAAAATATTAATAAGTCTATTATGAATGAATAAATTAATAATCAGCTCCGGATTACTGACCACATCCCCCTTTCTAGGTCACTACAGACATAATGCACACATTTATTGGGTTATAGCAACGGAGCTTTCTACACACTCTTAGTCTTCCCTTCTGCATGAGCACATATTTGTTACTGGGATCAGATTGACGTTTTAGACTAATCATATCAAATATTCAATTCTTTGTTTATTAGTTTGAACTATGAAGTCTAAGGGTGCATATTCGTGTAGCTTGTACGATAATCGACATCAGTGGTATTCCTAAAGATTCACTGAATTTTCACAGATTAATCTTGCGGTGTATGCTGTGTTGAGTCTTAAGTGAATATATAACCTACAAATCAAACTGATCTCTATAAAATCCATTTAACTAAATTATTTATTCTTTTTATCTGTAAATAAACACAAATTATACATATATATAGGCAGCAGCTGAAAAACTCTTAGCATTATTGACATATCCTCATCCTGGTTGGCTAGTTGATATAGAACAACAACAACAACAACAACAGCAGCAGCAGCTGAATATGGATCCAAATGATCGATTAACATCGACAACAAAAACTAATCATAATCACAGTATGAATTTTCATCATGATAAACTAATGGATCATGAAATAGAATATAATGAAGGTGAAACACATGAAAAACATTGTGGAACATTACTTGTAAATAAAGAAGATTTATTTGATGGACTTGGTGAAAATTCTACTTCACGTCAATTACAAATGAATGTACTACGAGAGACATGTATTACAGAGACAGTATTTCTTATTGTTCGTTTATATCAAACTGCTGGATTACATCAAAAATGTATTGAATTATCTAATTTAATTGTAGATAATGAATATGGTTTATTCAAGGTAGGTAGGATTTGTTTTGGAATTCAAGCGTTTTTGTCTGTTTTCAAGGTTGTGAATAGTTACAAATGATGAATGGTAAACTAGAATTTCAATTGTTTTCCTTACTTACTTACGCCTGTTACTCCTCGTGGAAGAGCATAGGCTACCGACCAGGATTATCCATCGAACTTTATCCTGGACAATCCTCTCCTGTTGTTTACAGTCGCTATTGATTCTTTTGGTATCTGATTCAGATTACCGACGCAATGTGTTCCTTGGTATTTTTTTCTTTTTACCTTCAGGATTCCAAGTTAGCGCTTACCTCGCCTAGAACTTCTAGGGTTACTGCCGGTCCTAAGCCCGAGTAAAGGAGGAGGGTTAGGCACGGGATCGGCAACCCAATCCCATAGAAAACAACCTGGCTAAAAATACGCTAACCAATAGTCTTCCAAGTGTTATGAATTGGTGATGAGAACTAATCTTTTTTTCAAAAAAATCAGTTAATTCACTGGATGTCGACATTTTTTATTTGACACTACTTTCATGTTTATTAAACGTCGGTGAAATAACTGAGGGAAAGTGGTCAAATTGGTCATTTCAGATTGTCATCAAGTGACCCTCTCATTTGGTTACTTCTGATTAACTTACTATATCAGTGATATACATTACAGCGTGGTACTCTAAATATCGGAGATACAGTACCAAATCGAATGAATGAGATTCATGCATGAATGGTTACAAATGGTACTTAACTCAAGATTTTTCAGGAAGACAGGAATATAGCCCCATCAATCGCCTATTAAAAAAATGTTATTATTTTTTACCAACCATTCACTTTAAGTGTATCATGAATCTGAGTTACTGATCGATTAAAAGACCCAGATAAAATACTTGCTTCTGCTCATTATGTAATGAATGTGACCAACTTGGTCTCGTGTGCAGTTACGGGTATGAGGGCTAATATCACTTCCCAGCTGCCCACACCGTGGAAGGGTATTTCTTGAGGGACCTGAAAAGGAAGTTGGATTAGTGTTGGTCTTAACGACTTGGGAACGTGACCGCAGTGCCCAAGGAACAACTGCTTGAGGCCGGTCACGCACGACCTTTTTGTGGTGGATTTTTGACGTGTTAGCTTCATTCTTCAAAGGACCTTACCGCCGGAGACGGAAATCCGTGGTATAAGGCGAGGTGTGCATTTTTAGGGTCGACCTTTTCTAACCCCACCCCTCCTTGTGGGAAGGCAGCATCGCTGTCATGCTGGTTGTCTGAAGGAAACACCTTACTGCTGTTACACCTCTGTACAGTCAGCAGTACGACTTCGCCTTCGGACTTTGGGTTTGCTGCTTTTAGTCTTACCGCTCTTCAACCGACCTGTCTGGCATGGTAGGACCTTGAGGAACGATTGTTCCAGCCAGCATAGCTCGATTAGTTCATCACGATAGGCAAGCCCGACCACCACGTCAAGGTAGCAGCAACGGTCATTATGTAATAGGATATCTTTTTATATTATAGGGTATATTATTTCAGTTATGATCTTTTTGTTAAAGTTATCTTTTTATTCTGTTATGTTTTGTTCTTTCTCACCTTCTTTCTTCATATATCTAGTTGTTCTCTGGACCTCAACTTCAAAATCTTCTTCATCATATCTCTGAATCCATTCAATATCTAATTGACAATGAACAAGATCCATTAGGTTATACTGTACATTAGTCATATGAATATGACTTATGCGCTGCTGTATTTCTAATGTATCAATGAACCGAAGTCGTCTATTTCTTGTGTATACAAATGGATGGAGATGTTTTTGTATCCCTATTTATGTTTTTTTTTTGTTTGTATGTATAAAAGTTGTATGGAGATTTTTTGTGTGTGTGTGTGTGTATGTAAATTGTTAATTCTTATTGAAATACATTATTTGTTTACTATATGAACATCTTCTCTTTTCACTCCTATCCCCTCCAATTATAATACTGATATTAAAAAACTGAAATGTTTTCCATTTTTATATTGCAGTGTAGTTTAACGGAGGTAACAAATGCTGGTTGGTAAGTTATCTTCATACCTATAAGGTTATGAAATTATTCTATTTTTTATATAGCACTTTCTTGATGGATACCAAATAGATAAGAATAAATTCTCATAGTTGAAATCATGAGTCAATTGAAGCTAGACTACCATCGAAAACCTGGAAACACTGGACGGCCGTTTCGTTCTATTATGGGACTCCTCAGTGGCAGTGCGCATCCACGATCTCGCTCTCGCGAGATTCGAACCCAGGACCTACTCATGATTTCAACTATGAAAATACTAAATTCTCCACAAAACCCCTTCTGATCAATAATCAATTCACTTGATGTTGTTTACTTGTATCTTCCCATTGTTATTTAGGACTGCAATTGATCAGTCTCTTGTTGGCATATGTGTATCCTATGTGGATTGCCTCGATATTGTCTGAAGTCACAAGCTTTATGAGCAAAGATGGATAGTGGCTAGCAGTGGAATCTAGGATGCGCGTTTCGTCCTGTTTGGGACACGTCAGATGGATGTACCTGCATCACAGTGTTGATGTTCACTTTAGGACTCGAAACCAGTACCGTTCGTTTCAAACGCCATCACGTTATCCACTTAGCTAATGAGTCCCGATAAGCCACCTGCTTGTGCGATCGGGTGAAGTTTTTAAATTCACTTCATCACACGCTCCTAGTGACTGGCTTCATGAGGTATTTCCTGGAGTTCTAGTGAGAAGCAGTGACCAGTGGAGTTCAACCAGCTCTGTTGTGAGGTAGTAACTCACTGAAAACAATGCTGAATGGTTGCTCAATTTCATGGATTGGTTGAAGTTAGACATTAACACCGTTGGATGCCGGCTTAATGGTCTATCGGTTAAGTGCTATGGCGCGTGACTGATGGGTCCTGGGTTCTAATCTCGCGAATGCGGGATCATGGATTCGTACTGCTGAGGAGTTCCACAATAGGACGAGACGGCCGTCCAGTTCTTCCAGGTTTTCCATGGTGGTCTAGCTTCAATTGACTCATGATTCCAACTATATAAGATAATAATGACTTATTCAATGGTTTATCATGTCCTAATCCCAAAAAGTAATCTCATACTCTTTATTAGTGTTGTTATTAAAGGTGACTAGACTATGGTCATAAGCATAATGTTTGTATTCTCGGGGAATATGCATAGCGTTTAGTTCACTGCCAACTTCAACACGCGATATATACTGGTGTAGGAATAGGTTGATAGAAAGCTAGACGAATAAATCAAGACTTGATATCAGTCCATTTGATCATTGACTGGTGGAATTAGCCATATAGGTTGTTGGGGTCTATCTGGTTAGGGTCCGGGTAATCATGGTAACTAATGGCTGGAGACGTCGATTTATATATCTTGATTACTCTTAATAGGGCAAATGCGTTTACCATATTTTTTCATATATCTTTAACTTTAAAGTTCTCCTTGCATTCGTTTTCGCTTTTTCATTCTTCCTGAATCTTATTATTTACTCCTAATCTTTTTTAATAACACTGATACTATTATTACTTCTACTGCTCTGACATTTTTCTTGATAATTTCAACTCATTATGCTGATGTGTTGCGACCACTGGGACCGTTATGCACCAGGTTCTACACTACTTATAAGTGACAGACTAGTAGAAAATTGTAGGATATTACAGTAAGTGAAATTCTTCATATGTTGAAAGCAGTGACATACTGTTATTGAGTATTCATGAAGAATATGGTGATGGGATACTGACGTGTTTCCAATCTATTTCACTCGTGAAATAAAGTATGAAACTTATGCACAATTTTTGCTGGGTTTTATTTGTTGGTAGACATAAAGTCATTTATTTAACCCATGTACTGCTTTCGGACTCACGTGATAGGACTTTTTAAAAATAGTATTCATTAATTTTAAGTCACTAGTTGGTCCTGAAGCAGTCGTGGAGTTCATGAAGTCAAATAATGCACCAGTTAAATAAATTGAAATTGCAAATGTGAATCATGTTGAAGAGTAAGTTAATAATTTACAGTTGTTAAGTTCGACATAAGACCTGAAGGTGGCACGAATAATCTTTATCACAGGATCGTGGATGCACACTCCGGATGAGTTCCATCTTGGAACAAAATACAGTTCTAATATTTTATGGTTTTCAACAACTGTCCATTTAAAGTCAGTTTTTAATGAGATCAGTAATATTTGAGAGTGTGTAGCAAGGAGCAGCCAAATGATGATGTAACATCAGTTGATGAAGACATTAACTGTTCGTTTACGCCATATTGGTAGATGATACAGACTACCCGCTTAGAGTTTGCACGGTTGTTCTAACCAGTGATTGAAGACGCTAAATAATATAGCTCAGAATTGATCGTCCAAATGTATTAATTCTATGGTATTAATGTCTAACTTCAATCAAGCTATGATCTCGCGCAACCTTTCATATGGTACTAGAAGACAAAATAAAAAGGTAAACATGAAGGATTACTAGACCTAAAAATCCTGAGGGAAGATAAAGAAATAAAGGATCCAAGCAATTGTTAACAAATCCTGAACGATATTATTCAATGTCTCCGATAATTGGTTAAGGTTATCTCCTAGATCTCAGCCAGTTAATCTTTCATTTCAAATACGTTTCAAACAAACAGTTGATTCATTTCAGTTAATTTAAACATTGAATCTATCATTTGATATTTTCTGTAATTAATTTAGTTCCTGCATAATCTTCACATTAACATCAATCCTTTATTAAATGTAATAGATGAAGACTACTTGGTTGGGGTCCGCGCGACTATCGTAACCAATGGTTGCAGACTGTAGGTGACATAACTCAGAATCGATCACAATGGCATAGGTGTATATACTCTTCATCTTCCCTTAAACCTTGAGATTAAAATTGCTTCATAACTTTCTTCCTTCCTATATTATATCGTTATATACAACCCATCTTTTATATACTACCACCACTAAATTAACTACCTCTGTGAATCCGGTGTTTATCTTGTTGTGCTAACGAGGTATGGCAACTTGGACCGATGCATATATGTGCCTGGTCCTACGTTGTAGCTGACTGACTGACTGAGATCTAATTCAAACCTTTATTCATAAGACTACGTTCAATGAGATTGCCACAATAAGACGATCACATTTTGTTATCGTTACGCAAAGATTATTACTATACTATATTATAACATGGATCAGACTGATCCGATCACTGATACCCATGCTTTAAATTGACCAATTATTGATATATAATTTAGTTCTTATCAAATCTTTCCCATAATATCAGTTTATGTTCATCTACAACCTATCATAAATAATAATCATTTTCTTATTGTTTTATCTTTTGTCTACAGGAGTTTGTCACAAAAGACGTTTACAGAATATTAAAGAAAACAGAACATGAAACTTATGATGAGTTGATTACTTTGTTGTTGAATGTAAGTAAATAGATTCTAATCAGTAGTTCATCAATACTTACTTACTCTTGCTTCTTATCATCCGTGGAGCACAGTACGATGACCAAGCAAACGCAAACGTACTAGTGGTAGTATTTAGTTACCTTAGTCATATTCCATTCTCGTATTAAATTGTTAACAGTCCCACCGAGTACCACTGTAGTGAACAAGAACACGAAGGGGGAAAATCGAGTGTATTTAAGCACAAATTACAGACTATCCCACTAAATTCTGATAACCATACAGCTAACAGTTAATTTGCAAAATAACAATCGTTTGTCTCAATCCTCACTGTTCCTTCTGTAAATATTAATCCATCTTCTATAATTTCATTGTTTATGCATTTTCCTACCAATTGCGCTACATTTCAGTTCTTTTCTTATTGATCTTCTGCCAAAATACATTCTATGTCTGACCATTGCCATATACTACTTAAGAGGATATAAGTAGACCACAATATGCTTTTTCGATAATAATAAAAATCCCATTACTAATGGAATGGAACCAGTTAGACGAAATTTTGTTCCAGGTGGAATATCTGTACTGAAATTGAAAAATTAATTGATTAATTAATGATAATTAAATTCGACTAGGAACTACAACTACTCACAAATACTTAAAGTAGTAGTATAAACTAAAATTTGGTTTAAAAAGTTGTAATGAATGATGTACCATGAGAGATAAGCAGTGTGATAACAGAAATAAACCAATAACAGTAGGGTAGTTCTTTTCTATAAAAGAAAACTTGAAATAGAATGATCGATCAACTGAGAAGTAACCACAATATGATACTTTTACTGAGAATACATCATTAAAACTAATGTCTTGATAGCTTACAAGAAACCGGATAACTTGAATCTCAAAAGATAGAGTTATTCAACAGCTTAGTGAAAAACATACAAAACACTTGTTGTAACTCGTTTGATAACTTGATTACTTACTTACGCTTGTTGCCCTTCGTGGAGAAGCATAGGCTGCCTACCAGCACTTTCTATCCAACTCTGTTCTAGGCAGTTCCTTTCAGTTGTTATTCAACTTTTTCATATCTGCTTCTATTTCCCGAGGTAATGTGTTCTTTGACCTTCCATTTTTCAGTTTCCCTTCAGGATTCTAAGTTACGCTTGCTTCGTGATGCAGTTTGGTGATTTCTTCAGTATATTTCCTATCCACTTCCAAAGTCTTTTGCTATTTTTCTCATCTGGAAGTTGGTTTGTTCTCCTCCACATTAGGCTGTTGCTGATAGTATCCGTCCAATGGATGTTGAGTATCTTACGTAGACAATTGTTTATAAATACTTGTACATTTTTGATGATGGTTGTAGTAGTTTTATAAGTTTCAGCTGTGTATAGTAGAACTGTCTTGACGTTCGTATTGAAGATTGTAACTTTCATATTGTTTGAGCTGCAGATGTTCTTCAACTGTACTGTGGTGTGTGCTACTGATGTCAGCAGATATAAGTAGTATGTATCATCAATTGAAAATAAAATATCTGGATACAGAAGGTTAAGGAGATCGAAGAAAATAGAATGAGAACAAATAATGATTGTTGTGAGAACGAAGGAACAATAAAGTCTGAAACGATTGACTGATATTTTGCAAATGAAGTATTTACTGTATTGTTCTCAGATTTTAGTAAGTGATTCTGAAATTTGTATGTTGTAATGCATTCGATTGTCCCTACTTGTGTTCCTATTCACTGCAGTTGGAATGTTGTCTTTGCTTTGTCAATCCTCACCTTTGTGTCTGCATCAGATCCTCCATATGAAAGATTTCACATTTTCAAGTGCTTCCTCATCAAATGTGATTGGGTTGGTGTTCTCTGTGTTGAATTTGAGGATCTTGATTTTTCCCTTGTGTACTTTGGGGTCTACTAATGTAAAGGCTTATGCCACACTGTTTGTCTTGACCCACATTTGTTCTTGTGTATGGGGTAGAACGGCCAGGTCATCTGCGAAGTCCGAATTGTCTAGTTGCATCTAACCTTTCCATTATAATCTGTGCTTTCCCTCAGATATCGAGGTCTTCATAATCCAGTCAACCACCGGAAGAACGAAAAACGGGGTGATTAGACATTCTTGTCTGACTCCGATCCTCAATTGGAATGCATCTGTCAGCTATCCTCCATACAAACTTTCACACTGTATTCCGTCGTATGAATTTCGTATGGTGGTGACGATCCCATGTTTGCTAATGGCACAAACAATACATAGCCAACAGTGTTTCTCATGACAGTAACTCGACTTCTAGGTTTTGACTAGGTCTATATATCCTCTAGCTTTTGATTAAAGACATTAGATAGTGATGTAAATGCTCAAAATCCAATCATAGACATCACTGCTATCACTTCTATTCGTTTGTTGTAAAAACTTTTCTGACTTCATCTCACTCTGATAATATGGTACATTTATGTCAGATTCTATGATGATTTTAACAAATTGGCTAAAATGTAGGTGTAATATGTAAGAAGTTGTAGTAATGAATACAATTGGCAGTTGATTCTAGTTAAGCTTAATAATGCACGTTTACTACCTCATATTATGATAAATATGCTTGTTACTGAAGAAGCAGTGTTGAACCAGAATGTATCTATCTACTTGCAATCGGTTGATCACTGGGTAATGACCGATGTCATGTATTTCAGTTCCTTCCTACTGCAGATCGAATTCTATCGATCAATTTGCAATGTGGCCATTAATCTAGGTTACTCGACATCACCTGTACTATGTTAAGATGTAAGATGTTGGTCGGAGCAAGTAAGCAGAAAACCCTGGACCTAGGTTTTATGCTATTTGGCACTTGTCAGCAAGGTGGCTGACACAGGATTAAATCCGTCAGTTCAGTCAGGATTTTAGGTATCTACATGTATCTATCTACTCTGTACTTCTTGATCTCCGATCTGGTCAGCTTCTGACATACCTGTTTGGTTTTGGGACATCCTTTTATTTGTTAATAATTGGTGACTCTATCCGGCTGGTGAAATTGAATTGTATGAAACTATACTGGAACCTAGAACCTAAGCACTTAAAATTGAGCGCTAAGCTGCCGCTTTGCTATTTACAAGTATAGATTTACTCTACAGTACAGGAATTCGTCGTTATACACAATCCAACCTGGAAGATTGAGACCGAACTAAGAATATTTTTGAATGGTGCTTAATCTATTATTAACTGTATTCAATATGATGTCATTAAATCATTGATAAGTTAGATTGTATTAAAAAGGCAAGTGGTTGTTTACTTTTGCCGATGTATACTACTCACTATTTCCTTCTTTCTTTATTGCTTTTCGTTTTTTCTTTGTTATTCTATGGTACTTTAAATTCTTGGTCAAACATAAAGTCGGATATTCGTGAATATGGTTCACCATGGCTAGGAGATTTGAAAAAGGCCAGTCATGTAAGAGAAGTTATTTCGTATTCGAATTTTCTTAAAGAATAATTGTTTTACTCAATGATTTATATTTGATAACAATGAATACTTAGAGTTGATGTTTACTCCGGAACTCGAACGTAGTACCTTTTGCTTCAAACACCATCGTGTTATTCACTTAGCTAATGAGTCCAGATATCCACTCACTTGTTCAATGGTTATGAGATTTAATTCAATTTGAAGTGGTACAGATTTTCTCGTTGTTTATATTTTTGATCGAAATTCGATCAGTCTCGGTTAGCATATGGACATCCTATGGGAATTGTGTCGATGTAGTCATTATAACACAAGTTGATAATAGATGTTTAAACTGTAAACCAAGGTTGGTGTGGTTTCGAAACACATGAAAAGCATCAGTTCTTTAAAAAATTCAAATACACCTTGCTAGTGAGTGGCAACTGGCACGAAACCTGGCTCTAGGGTCTCTGACCGCTTATCTCTAATTATCTAACACCAAAGTATAACGCGCGTGATAATCCGACATTTAGACTAAGGAATAGAAAAAAATATCTACCAAATGTTTTAGGCTGCTTGTTAATGAATTAGGGACTTCTATTCCGATAGATTATTTTAGGTTTTAATAATTGTATTGAACAGCATATTAGTCCGTTGAACTAGTCAACATTCGTACGGGGTGTTTCATTGAAGATGATGAATATTGTTATTTATTTTACATATTTGTTTTTATATACACTCACATTTGGACTACTCTTCAGGGGTGAAGGCTAGTAGTTATTTACATACTTGCTCAAATCTAATTACTTGCAGAGCTCCGAATGCCCTGGTACGGCCGAGAGTCGGGAGGGTCCGCTCTCCCTCTCGAAATGTTCTCGTATGGCCACACGTATACTGCCACTCCCAAGGAAGTCCTACTCACTGCCTCCTCATGGCATTATTGTTGTTTACGAAATTGAGAGGCCGAAAATCGAATATCCGGAGCTTGGTGGACACGGAAAGTTCACCTAGGGGAGTTGGAAAACCCTGATTCCAAACCAATGATGCACATGGACTCCAGGATGCTGAGGGAACAAATGGTGTATGAATCAGTCGTTGGTCACTGGCTACCATGGGACTGCATCTCCTCACGATGCTTCACTGCCTTGTGGATCAGACCTTCAGGTCAAAGGCTCTGAGTGCGGCCACACAAGAAAACCACCTGTTTCGGTTTGGGCACCTGGGGAGTATCACAGCCCTCACATAAATCAAATGAGATTTGTGTGGCGCATATTTATCTGGTGCTTCCTTGTACCAATATTCATGTGTTTAAATAAATAAATAAAATGCAGTGAAGTTTGAAGTTTGAGCCGATCACCGTTAAGGTTGCAGTTATCGTTTATGATCGAGGCGTCAATCATCAGTATAAAGCAACCGGTCCTATTGACAGTATAGGTTAACTAATCGATAAATGAACTAAAGAGATCATATAACTGCTTCTTTTTCACTATGGCCCATTCACATAGGACTCACTTCAACACATTCAAGCGCAAAATCTGGTTTAACCCCCGTTTTGTAATAATAACAGTGAAAAAAAAAATTTCGGCGGCGTTATCATCATCAACATCAGAATAAAAAGAGATTTTACGTTCGTGTAAACATTTTTTCACCTTATTTCTAATTGTTTACATCTATTTCAGACATTTCAGGAGTAAAATTTATGTCATTAATAACATTGAATGATCATCTCCGTGTATTGCGAATTGTTCGAAGTTGGAATTATACCACCAGATACCAACTTAGTGATCCTGATGCTTAAGCGTTTGTCAGGAGATCTGAGGAATCTGGGTTCGACTCCTGATGGGATCGTGATTGCATGCACCACTAAGAAGTCCTTTGATAGGAAGAAACAGTTCTTTAGTGCCCCCTGGTTTTCACTAGTACCGTAGCTGAGAACAATCTGTAACGAATACAACTGACATATCTTTCTAATAGTCATCTTTCTAAATATTTTTCTATTTTTTTCATTCATTTATTTTGAAACAGCTTGAAGCGAATGGTCGAATTGTTCAGCTTACTCGATTGCGCAATATTAGTATACCACAAGCTACAGAAGATCTCATGTTAAATAGTTCATCTGATCATCGTGGACCATGTTTATTACGATTTACTTTTACTGATGGTCGTAATCAAATATTTGGTTTAGATATGCAGAATAAATCAGATCTAAAGTAAGCAACCAACAGATTCATACACACATATATTGTATTATCTTTATGATCTATACTTGTTGTATAAGTTTCATGATTGTTTGGATTATTCAGCAAGGTATACTTATAATCTTTTGGAAATTAATGCTCTCTATGGGTTTTGGACCAGCGTCACACAACTTCACAGCACTAATCATTACCACTAAGACTTGGTTACCAGACTAGCAACTACTCTACGCAAAGATATATTCAGCGTGTCGTCTGAGTTATCATCAAATAAATAGCTTATTAAAAGTGTGGAAACATTTTTAAAAATGCATCCTTTACAGCATTCTAAATGAATATAGTCTCGAAGGTCTAGTTGTTTTGATGGGAAAACATAGTTGGAAATGATAAGAACTGGTTGCATGGTGTGTGGATACAATGTCTCCTCGCTTATCAACCTATTTATAACAAATGTTTTGCAGGTTTTTCACTAAGCTGTTGGATAACTCTATCGTCTGAGGTTCAATTCAACCGGTTTCTTGTAATCTACCAAGACATGAATTTTAATGACGTATTCTCAGTAAAGTCTAATATTGTTGCTATCTCTTCAATATTGTCAGATCAAAGGTGACAAGTTAGAATTGTGTTTCACTGTTGCAATAATATTAGTATTTACCCACCAAAATCGTAACTCAAAGCTAATTACGTATCACTGTCCCTTGGTTATTAACTTGAGTATACAGATAAATATCATGATTTATGTTATGATATGTACATGTGTATTCTGAGTCTAATTGCTTTCATGATAAATCTTTCAAATATCTTCTTAGTTAGTTGATTGCAGAAAGCATTCGATAGAAATCCCTTGAATTTGTCTTGACCAGATATTAAAAGTATCATATTGTGGTTCCTTCTCAGTTGACCAATTGATCTATTTCAAGTTTTATTTTCTAGAAAAGAAGTACCCTACTGTTGTTGGTTTATGTTTGTGATCACACTGCTTATCTCTTTTGAGACATCATTGATTATTATTTTTTAAATCAAATTTTAGTTTATACTACTACTTTAAATCAGTCAGTCAGTCACAACGTAGAACTTCGTACGTACATACATCAGTTCAAGTTACCATACCACATTAGTACAGAGATACAATTGTCGATTCAAATCACATATGTGGTAGAAGTAATAAGAGTATAAACAGTAATCGGAAAGATTAGGGTTTGAAGATGTTATTAAAGGAGTGTAATCCAGTAAAATAAATTTAGAAAGAGGAAAAGAAAGGAACATGAAGAATTCAGAAGATTAGAATTTGGCAGAACTCAAAGAGTGGATGCACCATCGTCATTACAAACGATTTTGATCCATGTCATTCAAGGTCTCTAACCATCGATTGCTATCATCTCGCGAATCCCAACCCGGTAGTCTACACCTACCAACATGGCTTAGTCCACTTGTCAGTGACTTCATGGATTTGTGCCACGTTTTGGTCTAGCCGCCCATAGCTTTCTTCCAACCTACTCTTACGCCATCAAACATTACACATCGGAGCAGTCGATAGTTGGGCATACGTAACACGTGTCCCATCCATCTCAACTGATCAAGTTTCACTACTTCATCAATCGATATTCCATCCTTACATAGTACCCGTTTCCTAACAACTGTATTACTTACTCGGTGGTCCCAGGATATACGAACAATGCTTCGAAGATACCTATGATCGAAAACTAGTAGCCTAAGAACATCCTCCACTCTTACCGTCCATGTTTCACTGCTACAAAGTAGGATGGAACAAACTGCTGTGCAACAGTTCGTTCTGTATTTCTGAGTAGTTGTAGTTCCTAGTTCCATTTAATCATCATTAACTGAATAAATTTTTCAATTTCAGTATAGATATTCCACCTGGAACAAAATTTCGTCTAATTGGTTCCATTCCATTAGTAATGGGATTTTTATTATTATCTAAAAAGCATATTGTGGTACTCGGTGGGACTGTTAACAATTTAATACGAGAATGGAATATGAATAAGGTAACTAAATACTACTACGTTTACGTTTACCTGTTTGCTTGAAGAGTTTCTAACATCTAACTGTAGAAGCAGTGATTATAATGTGTGTATTATCTTCACATGTTGTGTAGTCTATTGGTGATTGTCTTTGATGAATCCCATTATATTTATCATCTTTCTCAATCTGATTGATTTATCTCTAATTTCCACATATATTATAGAAGCTTCCAGGCTTCTTAGATTACTAGTTATGATGTGGAATACATTTTATTTCTGTAGTCAAATATATCTTGAAAGTAATATGTGGCTGATTCATCATGTACAGTTTTTGTGTACTCTACTTTACTACTTTCGTCTTGTTCAAACCGGATCCCTTGAAATTGAAGGGAGGGATTCAAATCTCTACCAGCTGCTTGTTGGATGTTTGATCCTCTAATCAATAAGATCACTATTTAGAAGTTGGAAAAGTTAGTTTATCTTTTGTTTGATGCCTAAAAGGCTGGGGACTGATGGAATTCTAAAAGTCAGCATCATAAGTGCTCGTTATATGTATCCTCTCGTTTCTTCCTCTTCTTTTATTTTCTAAAATACGTAAAAAGTCAATGTGATTTGGTACAATATTCATTTAAGTTTTTTGTGAATGATTCGAATGGGAAATGATTGAAAGAAAGCTACGGTAGTATATTGAATGCTGGTAAATTAAATGAATTTACATTCTCGAAGTAGCATGGATTTCTAGTGAAACGTAAACCAGTGTCAACTTGTGTACATTGATCTTGACCTGAATGGTTCTTTGGTGACATCTGGGATTTTGATATTGGTTGGAAATCATAAGAGAGTGTAAACTTGTTTTAAGATTTTAGATGATTTTTGTTAATGAATCTTGTCAATTGCCTCCAGTCATTCGATATAGAATTCTCTTCATGGATTGGGAAAACTCGTTTGACTTCTGCCCAACTTGTATCTTTTATGCAATCCGCACTTAATCAGTTGGCAATCAGTGTCTGCAGGTACGGCATGTGCTTTGCACCCCCGAAGTGCAAAGTACTCCTACAAGACTGGCAGGATTCTAATCCTGTACTCACCCTGGATGGCGAGCAGATTGAAGTAGTTGAGAAGTTCGTGTATCTAGGTAGCTACACAAGTGCTGGTGGGGGCGTGAGTGATGAGATCAATGCACGTATAATGAAAGCCAGAGCGGCTTATGCCAATCTGGGCCATCTTTGGCGCCTTCGTGACGTTAGTCTGGCTGTAAAATGTCGGGTCTACAACGCGTCGGTGAGAGCAGTTTTGTTCTATGCTTGTGAAACCTGGCCTCTCCGAGTTGAGGATGTTAGACGTCTCTCTGTGTTCAATCATCGTTGTCTCCGAAGGATTGCTGACATCCAGTGTCAACACCATATTAGTAATGCAGAGGTTCGACATCGTGTGTTCGGGCGCAGAGACGATAATTCAATTGGTGTCACCATCTTAAACACCGACTTCGGTGGCTTGGACATTTTCTACGAATGTCGTCCCAGAGACTTCCACTTCGTGCATTATTTGCCTACTCCGGGACTGGTTGGAAGAAGCGGAGAGGTGGTCAGTGTATGATATGGTGTCGTGGTATGAAAAAAAGCTTCAAAGGACTGGCTTCTGTTGGTCTTTCACGACTCCCTGACTGGGGTCCGAGAGATGGTGCAACACAGTGGCTAGAGACGTTATCAGATATGGCTCAGAATAGAAGCCAGTGGCGATCCTGCTGCAACCTTCTTTTACTTTCTTCATAAAGAGTGGTTCTAACTTTCTTAACTGAAAGAGTCTTCTGGTTGTACATTTCAGTCCCCCTTTTTTTCATCCTTTCTCTTCCTATTTTCATTGTTTTGTGTGGTGCATATGTATCTGGTGCCCTTTTGTACCAATATGTATGTGTTTAAATACATAAATAAGTCTTTTATGCATTCCGTCATATGTACATCCATCAAACGAAGGGTGAGTATACTGTTCAGAAATCCACACTGTGCTACCTACCTTATAACTAATAAACATGATTTATGAAGGTAGGAGAGTTGCATAAATTGTAATTCACTGATCATAATTGTCTTCAAATCATTACTCACGTATCATAGAACTACTAAGTAGGCGATATGAAGGTTAGACTCTGGTTGCTTGGCCAACATTCTAAATCGGTCGGTGTGAGATTTTTCTGACTGAGTTGGATGTATGCTTAACATGTGTTACTACTAATTAGTTAATTTGGAATTTATAATTCAGTTTAATTTTGTCTATGTTCAAATTCGTGCTTTTACAAAAATTACTTTTACCTCTTTTAGTTTCTTAAAGGAACAGATAATCGTCTAATTGGTAGTGGTGCTCCGATGTTTGTACCGTTCGGTAGTCGTGAAGCTTCTTGCCTTATTCAAACAGAAGGGAAATTTCTTAATCAATTAAGATCGGATCGAGAGCGTAATCAAAGTAAGTGTGTCTATGAAAGAGAGAGAGAAAGGAAGTATACTTAATTAAGTATTGTTTGATACTTATACTGCATGTACATAAATTCCAACGTTGTATCAGTATAGTGACGTTACATCCCGTTGCATTTATAAGTTCCCATGTATGTGTGAATACACATGTCTCTGAGGTCGTGAGCAATGATTAATTGATCTACCCAATTAATGATATGATATGTTACTTCAAGGAGGTGCTTTAAATTAACATAGAATCCTTAACTTAAGTAAGTTTTAAGTAGTAAATTATCTCATCAGTCAGTCAGCTACAACGTAGGACCAGGCACATTTATGCATCGGTCCAAGTTGCCATACATCGTTAGCACAACAAGATGAATACCGAATTCATAGTAGTTAATTTAGTGGTGGTGATATATAAAAGAAAGGTTGTATATAAGGATATAGTATAGGAAGGACGTTATGAAGCAATTTTAATCTTAAGGTTTAAGGGCAGATAAAGAGTGTATACACCTATGCCATTGTGATCGATTCTGAGACATGTCACAAAGAGTATCCAACCATTGGTTACGATAGTCACGCGGACCCCAACCAAGTAGTCTGCATCTGCCAACATGACTCAGACTAGAAGTTAGTGACTTCAGGCACTGATGCCACGTTTTCGTTTGGCCTCCCCTAACTCTCTTCCAACCCATCCCCTACACTGGTGAAGTGAGGTTTTCATGATCTCGGTTCATGCATTTATTGGACAGATCACAGTACTTTATCCAATGATAATACCATATAACCATATTCTATCTGTTATTCTGTTTTTCAATGTTTATTGCTTAAAACTGTTTGTGGTTATGCGTTTGTAATTGTGTGTATGTTTGCACTACGCTATTAATCTCTGCTTTTTATGTCGCTTAATTAATTCACATTTTGCATGCGTTCATTTTCTTTTTTTGATTTCTATGAGTGAAGTGACCGATTAGGCGCTTCTTATATTGAATTCAAATAAGAGATATAAATTATCAAATGGCTTATTTGTGTAACCATTTACAATAGTAGAAGTTTGTTAGTTTAGAATCGAATCATTGACTCTACATATTTGTTTGTTTCCAGCCATTAGTTACGATAGTTATGTGGACCCTAACCAAATAGTCTTCATCTGCCAACATGGCTCAGACTAGAAGTTAGTGACTTCAAGCACTGATGCCACGTTTTGGTTTGACCGCCCCTAACTCTTTTCCAACTATCCCCTACACTAGTCAGCATAGCGCGTCGTGATAATCGGTATTCAAGCATACGTAACACGTGATCCAGCCATCTCATTCGATGGAGATTCATGACCTCATCAACTGATTTACCATCATTCCCTAATACCCTGTGTCTAACCTCACTATTACTTACCTGGTGATCCCAGTAGATGCGAGCAAATTATCTCATATTCTTCTCTATATTTAATCAATTTATATGATTGATATTTTCTAATAATTACGCAACGTCATGCAGTTTCTGGGGTACATCAGTCATATCTCCAGAGAATACTCCCTATTGTTGGCGATCTACTGTGTTTCAAAACATCCCATAAATATATGGTTTTCTTAAAATATCAGTTCATTCACAATCATTAGATACATGAATCGGCGTGTTGGAAAGCGCAAGACACCAAACAATTCATCGTTGTTATCAATACAAGACAGCATTTATGATAGTCCAGGTTTTGCAGCATTCTTACAGTCTTCTCAGTCTTCACTAAACTACTGACCCACTAATAAAGTGGGTTATTTTCTTCAGTACGTTATCTATATAAACATCTGTCAATATTTTGTAAACTTCTGGAAGTTCTTACAGAAATAAGAGAAAATCTTTGGAGTTCTATTATGAAACCGTGACCATTAGAGTCCGATCGTATCGAGTATGGAAAGTTTACCCACGAAAGACAATAGAAGATGGTTGCACAATATCATGGATTGTCTGGAGTTATACATGTACACCGTTGGATACTGGCTTACCGGCCTAAAGGTTAAACGTTTATGCGCGAGACTAAAGGATTTTCAGTTTGATTCTTGGTTGCTGGGTTGCGAACCCTCACTGGTTGCGGAGTCCTATGTTAAGATAAATTAGTCGTCAAGTTCTTCCATGTTTCCAGTGGTTCTCTAACGTAGATAAATACGTGAGAGCAATAAAAATTAGTAATAGTGTAGTTCAAATAAAAAGGACTTGACACGCATGACATTGATCACCACCCAGTGATCAATCAATTGTGATTACATCTCAGTCCTACAGGAGGTCGGTTGCAGCTCCTAATAGCTCAGTGGTAACGTCTCTGACTGTGAAGTTGGATGACACGAGATCGAATCCGTCAACGAGCACCAGTTCCCTCAAGATTACAGGTACACCTTACTGACGAGTGCCAAGTAGCACGAAACCTGAGTGCAGAGTTTCCTGTTGACCACCTCCAACTACCATCTTATCTCAACATAGTACGCACAGTGTCGAGCCACCTAGACTATTGGCCACATTGCAACTTGATCGATAGCATTCGATCAGCACTAAGAAGGACTTGACACGCATGACATTGGTCACCACTCAGTGATCAATCAATTGTGAGTTTAGATATTTATTTGACAGATCATTTTGGAACATGCATAACACATGTCTCTTAGTGTTTGTAACTGACAGAGACAAAGTTTCATTATTAATTCAAGTATTATTTGTTATAGATTGGTTTCTATGTAAACATGAATATGTATATACATATGTACACATTATATATTTCTAGTGAAATTTGATTCATTTCAAATGATTACCAATAATCGTAATGAAGATCAAGAAGAAAATGAATTACAAACCTTATTTAATGAACATCGTAAAGAAGTATTAGCTGAATTGAAATCATCAACATCATTATGTACATCTCATAATCATATTAGTGGTAATGATCATGATGATGATGTTCCTAACAATATCAATAATACAAATGATCATCAAAGAATCTTTTCTGGCAATAAACCAAGACGATTTCGACCAGGTTTATCAAGGTAAAATATTCTTTAGAAATTGATTAGTTGAAATCTAATATATCATAATGATAAATTGAATTGATCTCACTTACAAATAGGTTATTAATAAGTACTTTCTTACTTGTTTACACCTGTTACCCTCAATGGAGCCATAGGCCGCTGACCAGCATTCTCCAACCCACTCGACCTTCCTTTATAGTTCTGTCCAGGTTTTGTTCATTCTTCTCATATGTCTCCATTTCTCGGTGTAATATGTTCTTTGGTCTTCCTCTTCTTCTTTGGCCTTCAGGATTCCATGTGAGGACTTGTCTTGTAACGCAGCTGGGTGCTTTCCTCGATGTGTGTCCTATCCATTTCCAGCGCTTCTTATTGATTTCTTCCTCCGCTAGAATCTGGTTTGTTCTCTGATAGTGTTTGGCCAACGGATCTGAAGTATTTTGTGTAGACAACTGTTAATAAACGCTTATATCTCCTGGTTGATGACTTTCGTAGTTGTCCGAACCCCATTTTTATTCGAGGCAACAATAGGCGTTCAGACAAAGTTATATATCCGATACTACCACAAATCTTTGTCTAGTTGTAATATTACTAAATTGTACCTCGGAAAAGTACGTGTACGTACATTAATGTAAAAGTAATATCAATGTAGTACAACCTTAACCTTCGATGTTTTGGCGTAGATCTTAGACAGTTTTGTTATTCGTGTTAGTTCATGTATGTTTCAGTGGTCTTGAGTACTGTTAGAGGTATGATGGCAGTTATCACTTCCCGGTTGCCCACACCGTGGAAGGGTTCTTCTAGAGGTACCTGAAAAGGAAATTGGGTTAAAAGTGATCTTAATGACCTAAGAGTGTGAACGCAGTGCCCAAGGGACAACTGCTTGAGGTCGGTCACACACGACCTTTTTGCGGGTAGTTTTTGTGTTAGCTCCGTACTTATTGGGACCTTACCTCCGGAGACGGAAATCCGTGGGATAAGGCGAGGTGTGCATTTTTAAGGTCGACCTTTTCTAACCCCACCCCTCCTTGTGGGAAGACAACATCGCTGTAATGCCGGTTGTCTGTAGGAAACACCTTACTGTCGTCACACATCTGTACATTCGGCAGTACGACTTCGCCTTCAGACCTTGGGTTTGCTGCTTTTAGTCTTACCGCTCTTCAACTGACCTGTCTGGCATGGTAGGACCTTGAGGAACGATTGTTTCAGCCAGTATAGCTCGATTGGTTCATGACGATAGGCAAGTCCGACCACCACGTCAAGGTAGCAGCAATGGTCGGGATTCATGTATGTTTCACATATCTTCGTTATAATTGCTAATTTTAAGCATAAACAGAGATCTTGTTCACCCGAGTGGTCCTCAAACATTAAAAACACAATAATAAATACAAATGGATCATGTTGTTACCAGTCATTACTTTAGAGTTTTGATATAAGTCTCACTTTGGTATGTGTTTTAACTTCGTTCATAATTTAGTGAGAATATGTATTTCCATACACTTACCTGGATGGAGAAAATTTACCAGGAATTCATTATATTTCGTAGTTTCTCATCAGCAGCTTACAAGCGTATTCATATTAAAGCGTAACATTGAGATGTTATATAATATGAAGCAATAGACATTGATAACGGTAAGAATTAGAACTACAAACATTATCAACACTAACTATCTATGTGTGAATAAACAAATGATGGGCCATTTGTAAATGGAATCCAAAAGTCAAGGAACTAAGGGTGTATGTAGTCTGGAAACTGGTAAGATGGGTGTAGAAGATTTACATACGTTTCTGTTATGTCCCGATAACAATAGTGAATTGGAACTTTGGGATCTACTTATGGACCAATATTATGCATATATTTTTTTATCGTATAATCGCTAAGTAACTAAATTATTCATATTCATGTTTCCCTTATCATGAGCTTTATTTTGAATTATAAAGTATTGTTATACGATTTACCATTCATGAATTACACCCAGTCTATTGATTACTACTCCCCTTATTCATAGCCACATTTAGCTTGATCTTGTATACATGTTATTTTCTATTTTCTGGTGCTATGTGGTCAGTTTGATTGGTATATAAACTCAGTATGTTTGAAATATAATGATTCATACCTCAGAGGCTGTTCTAGAATTGACGGGCTGGGCTAGGCAGAAGCATGACCAATACGTACTCTAGACTGCTCGTATGGTTTCCGTGTGTCATTGTTCCAATCGATATATTCGCTGTTCTCTGATTGGCGGTCCTATCACGTCATATGTCAATAGGACATCCACTCAGCCACAAGTGATAACAGATTCAGACTAGTTGAAACTAGTTATAGGAGAGATGAAACAATGAGGTTGTAACTGTCTAGAATAGAAGATTGGAGAGTTGCGTAATAATTGCATATGGGTTTACATAAGTTTCGAGAATTGAATAAATGAAAAGAAAACCGATAAATAAAAAAATGATTTTGGTGTACATGAAATATGAATTAGTGTGATAAAGACTGGATGAAAAAATAAACACTAGTAAAATAATAATTATACTACTAGTAGTAGTATAAATAATTGCATGCAATTTTGATCAAAATTGTGACTTCATAGTAATGATAAATTGATTACTATTATCAGAAGGGGTTTTGTGGAGATCTAGTATTTTCATAGTTGGGTTCGAATCTCGCGAGGATAGGTCGTGGATGCGCACTGTTGAGGAGTCCTTCAATAAGACGAAACGGCCGTCCAGTGCTTCCAGGTTTCTCTTGGTGGTCTAGCTTCAATTGACTCACGCTTGCAACTATGAAAATGAATTACTGTCTCATTCTGAACGAATTTGAGTAAAATTACTAGTAATTATAAGCAGAGATAGATGATGGCTAGCAGTGGAATCTAAAATGTACCTTTCATCCTTATTAAGATTTGTCAGCTAGATGTACTCTCATCCTAGAGTTAATGTTCACTTCAGGACTCGATCCCAGTGCTATTCACTTTAAATGCTAACGTGTTGTGTACTTAGTTACTGAGTCCGTTCACTCTTTATCATATACATCGTTTTTCTTTTCTTTCATAATCAATTTTCAGATTTTATGAAATTCAATCACAAAAATCCATGGAATATGATTTATCTCTATCAAAATTATTATCATTAGGTTATCCATATCAAATAGCAAATCGTGCATTAAGAGATAATCATAATAATTATCAAGTTGCATTAGATTGTTTATTATCTAAATCGACATCACTGATGCATATTGAAGATAATTCAATAATAAATAATCATATTACAAATAATACATCACGTGGAATTCGTTCACGTGGTGTTACTGGTCGAGGATATGAACGTGGACATCGTGGCAGTGGTCGACATGATTCTGATGGATATGGATTTAATTCTAATCGAGTAAGTTTATTGTCAACTAAGTATTGTTCTATGGATCCGGCTTTGAGCGACACTTTCTTTTGATGCTAACCGGGTTCGAACCTGTGACTCAATGCTTGAAATAGCTGTTATCACTTAACAATCACTGGTTGGATATAGTTTGATTTAACTGTTTATTTTATATGCTGATCAATCACTAACAACTCAACAGTTTCATGTTCTATGAGGAAAGATGAATGATAGCTAGCGGTGGGATCCAGGACTCGTCTTTCGTTCAATTTGGGATTCATCAGAGGTTACATTATACGTGTTTATCAGAACAGAATGAAATATGCTTACTAAATAGAGTGATCAATAAATTATTCAAAATTAACTAAGTCTAAGCAGTAACTGCTTCTTGGAAGTGGCTTTTACTATCACACAAGGGAGAAACAGGTAGCCTAACTTTGGGTTACATATTGATATTAAACTACTTTTAACTTTCAGTATCGTTCGTTCGATCAATAGTATCGTGCCCCCAAATGCCCTGGTACGACCAAGAGTGGGGAGAGTCCGCTCTCTCTCTCCAAATGCTCTCACATGGCCACGCGTATATAGCCTCTGTCAGGGAAGTCCTACTCACTGCCTCCTCGTGGCGGGGGTGTTGTTCACGAAATTGAGAGGACGAAAAACGAATGTCCGGCACTTTAACCGGGTTGGTGGATGTGGAGGATCCACGTAGGGGAGTTGGAAAACCCTGATTCCAAACCAATCGTGCACATGGGCTCCACTATCCTGAGGGAACAAATAGCGGCTACCATGGGACTGCATCTCCTCACGATGCTCCACTGCCTTTCGGAACAGACCTTTAGGTCAAAGGCTCCGAGTGTGGCCACCTAAGGAAACCACCTGCTTCAGTTTGGGCACCTGAGCAGTATCACAGCCCTCACACAAATCGAATGAGATTTGTGTGGCTCATATATATCTGGTGCCCCTTTGTACCAATATTTATGTGTTTAAATAAATAAGTATCGTGTAAAGTTTTCCAAATCTTTGTATATACAGTCTCTTAGAATGGCTTTATTATGATTGAATTTAGGCGTATCCGAGTTGACTTATGTATTTATTCCAGTTATGCAATCATATTACTCTTTATCTTGTCTATATTAGTTGACTTAGTTCCCACTACACTCCAACCTCTTAACACATCGGTGCATCAAATGTACATTTTCTGTTTCGTTAAACAGTTACCTGGAATTCAATATGAAACTACTTAGAAAACCCCTTTGTATTGATAAGTTTTTGTTATAAATAAAATAATTAAGTAAGGTATACAAGTTAGTCAGTTGATTATGTAAACTGAAGTTCCACACATCGAATTAGGTAAGATGAATGTTATTATTGTAAGCTGGAAAAACGGTAATCAGTAGAGTTGAACTATGTTAGGTTATTCATTCATAACATGCGAAGATCATCAGAGAATATTGACAATCGATCGAAGTTAGAAATGTAAACCCACTGAATGCCGGCTCTGTTTTCCAAAGATTATAGGAGTCCCGTAAGAATTAAAGATTGTAGTCTTGATACCCATTGAAATTGTGGATATGTACTGTTTATAAAAGTTCCATACTAGATCGAAACAACTGTTCAGCTCTTCCTTAATATTTAATGGTTGTTTTTCCTGAACACCGATTACCACGACGCGCTATGCTGACTAGTGTAGGGGATGGGTTGGAAGAGAGTTAGGGGAGGCCAAACGAAAACGTGGCATCAGTGCCTGAAGTCACTAACTTCTAGTCTGAGTCATGTTGGCAGGTGCAGACTACTTGGTTGGGGTCCGCGTGACTATCGTAACCAATGGTTGGATACTCTTTGTGACATGTCTCAGAATCGATCACAATGGCATAGGTGTATACACTCTTTATCTGCCCTTAAACCTTAAGATTAAAATTGCTTCATAACGTCCTTCCTATACTATATCCTTATATACAACCTTTCTTTTATATATCACCACCACTAAATTAACTACTATGAATTCGGTGTTGATCTTGTTGTGCTAACGAGGTATGGCAACTTGGACTGATGCATAAATGTGCTTGGTCCTACGTTGTAGCTGACTGACTGACTGAATGAATGATTGTTTAGCTAAGGTCAATTTGTCCTGTAAATGTTGAAGGAATGAATAACATTGAATGATTGCTAATATGTAGAAAATTGTAAGTTTACTTTTAATTCTTACCCATTGATTATTGTAAGATAAATATGTACACTGTTCTTCTATTTGTTAAGTTTCAGTCTTCTATTGGAACTACAGATGATCATAATACATTATTGATTCGACCATCAACAGGACTTACTCGTTTGGATGATTTAATTGTTGAATCAAAACCAATAACAACATCAAATACTGTATTATTATCATCATCATCTTCATCATCAATAATTATATCAAAAACTTGTATTCTACCGGTTGGTTGTCCAATTCTAGCACAAAATATATCTGGTGATTATGAAGAAGCACAATTAATTGGTCATTTCTCTACACAACAATTTAAAACATTCAATGGTAGTAATATCACTATTGATAATAATAAGGGTTCAGGAGAGAAAGTTGTACTTGTTATTTATCATCATCAACATAAGAATAATCCTGAATTAATTGTAGATGAAGAAGAAATTGTACCTATCAGTTTGATAAGAACATTAAATAAAGAAAAAGTAAGCAGACGTTTATTCACTGTATACTTACTTATGCCTGTTGCCTCTCGTGAAGGAGCATAGGCCGCTCACCAGCATTCTCCATCCAAATCTGTCCTAGGCAATCCTTTCCAGTTAACATTCATCCTTTTCATATCTGCTTCTATTTCCCAATGTAACGTGTTCTTTGGCCTTCCTCTTTTCCTCTTCCCTTCCGGATTCCAAGTTAGTGCTTGCCTTGTAATACACATTGTTGATTTCCTTAATGTATGTCCTATCCACTTCCAACATCTTTTCCTAATTTCCTCTTCAGCTGGAAGTTGGTTTGTCCTCTCCCATAAAACGCTTTTGCTGATAATATCCGGGCAGTGAATGTTTTATTCATTGTATGTGTAACATCATTTAATGCGTATATGTGTATGTGTGTGTGCATACGTGTATATAAGTGAGAATGTGCTTGTTTATCTTTTGAAGGTCTTTGAAATATTGCTGTCTTTTTCATCAAAGCGCAACAGAGTTATCCAATTTCATACATTTTTTGGAGAAAAAAAACAACTAATTAAGTTATGGGTTTAATCCAGCAGCACCACTACTCCATCCACAACAGAAGTAATACGTCTCGTCAGTTGAACGCTATATTCGTTCCTAAGCTATTCTGGTAACCCACAGGCTAGAACTACTCAGCTACTTGAACACCAGAGAGAAGACGCACGTATGAGAGAAACACTTTACTCCAGGGTTCGTTCTTGTACAGAAAAATCATGGGTATTTATAGATGTTAGCGTTTGTTAAATCAACATCATATTTCAGCCAATCCGTTAACGATATATTATGCTACCGACCAATAGTAGCACGCCACGTTGGAACTCTAGAACGTTCCATCATACCCTGATTGGCTAGGGCTCTTCGGCTCCTTTTTGGGCCTCTGGAGACGCCGTTGAAGTTCTCCGGAAGCCGACTCAACAAGAAGGAGAGTTTAGTGAACTCTTAGGTTTCAAAATGACACGTTTCATCTAACTCCATGGTTTTTCCTTGCCGCCGGTAAGGCCTTAAAAATACAGAGCTAACGTACTTACTTACTTACTCCTGTTACCCCTCGTCGAGGAGCATAGGCCACTCACCAGTATTCTTCATCCAACTCTGTCCTGAGCCTTCCTTTCCAGTTCTTTCCAGTTGTTATTTATCCTTGTCATATCTGCTTCTACAGAGCTAACACACTACAAAAAATACAATATATATATAAATGGCTTCATTTAGTTGCCCTTTTGGCTGTACGGTTACACTTCTAGTTCATTTAGACCATCCCATAATCAAATTTATTTTTTCAGGTCTAACAAGAAAAAAAAGTGTCTTTCCACACTGTTGACAGCCTGAGATGTCAAAACGTCCCTTATATGTCTAATATCACTTGAAATCCCCTAACTAACCACCAATACAGTTCATTCGTTCGGTCAATTTCTTTCTGATTTATGTAATTAACTAAATGTTATAATTGATAATCACTACTACTATGTTTTAAATTATATTGTTTTCTCACTTTCAAGTAAAGGATTCTATTATATGCATTTTGTTTCAGATTACTATAGATATGGTGCCTGCTGCACCATTGGATAGAATACGACCATATTGTGTACAATCACAATCTGAATATAAAGATGTTAATCGATATGATGAAATTCCATCTACTGATTATGGTTTAACAGATCGACCATATCAATCTAGTAGAGGACGTAGAGGTGTTGGTGGTGGTGGTGGTAGTCGTAATCCTAGAATGTTCAGTGCTGGAAGAGGTAGTGGTGTTGGTAGGCGTTCACGTTATAGAAATAATCACTTCTGAAGAAATAGGAAATGATATTTGTGATCAGTATTTTGCTTTATGTAAAAAAATGTGTACATACAATTGGTTTTGTACCAGAGACTTTTTTCTCTATATCTATTCCCTTTTCCTCTTTTTCTCTTTCTTCTTCTCCCTCCTCCTCTTCTTATTGTCATGTTGTGTTGTGTTGTATAGTATTGTATTTTAATACGTTTTGTGTTGTTTTGATTGAAATATCCTAGTAAAACAAAGAAACTATTCAATATAGACTTCTGGAATTGTCTGTTACACATATTATGTATTTAATATACTGTACATAGACAAATTTATTTATTTAAACACATAAATATTAGTACAATGAAGCACTAGATACATATGCGCCGCACAAATCTCATTTGATTTGTGTAAAGGTTGTGATACTGACCAGGTGCCCAAACTGAAACAGGTGGTTTTCTCAGGGGACCACACCCGGAGCTTTAGACCTAAAGGTCTGATCCACAAGGCAGTGGAGCATCGTGAGGAGATGCAGTCCCGTTGTAACCGATGACCGACAATTGGTTCATACGCCATTTGTTCCCTCAGGATACTAGAGCCAGTCCATATGTACCATTGGTTTGGAATGAGGGTTTTCCAACTCCCCTAGGTGGACACTCCACATCCACCAACCCGGTTGAAGCTCCGGACATTCGCTTTTCATCCTCTCAATTTCTTAAACAACAGTAATGCCACTGTGAGAAGGCAGTGAGTAGGACTTCCCTGACAGAGGCTATATACGCGTGGCTATGTGAGAGCATTTGGAGAGGGAGAGCGGACTCTCCCCACTCTCGGCCGTACCAGAGCATTTGAGGGCCCACATAGACAAAGTGTTCTTTTCTATATTTCAAAATAATAATTGATGAACAATTTATATCAGACGGAGGGTTATGTGGATATTATAGTAATTTTAGTAGTTGAGATCATGAGTCAATTGAAGCTTAGACCATTATTGAAAACCTGGAAGAACTGGATGTGCACTGCTGAGGAGTCACACAGTAGGACGAAACGGCCGTCCAGTGTTTCCAGGTTTTCCATTATGATCTAACTTCAATGGACTCATGATCTCAACTATTGAAACATTTTATTTGCGGATACTTATGTTATGTTCGTTTGTCGGACGCGTAGAGTTCAAGATGTTCACCGTCTGCGTAGACTTTCAGGGTGCGTTTAGCTCAAGGTCAAGCTTACCACTTTAGTGGTACCGTCGTCTCTCTCCGATTTGGTCGTATGGTCGAAAACTACGTTGTTTATTGATTGAGCTGGCTTTGGTGGGTTTGTTTGTCGAAAGTATGAAGTGCGGAAGCTACATCATCGACGTGGTTTGCTGCTTTCGCTTCGTCGTCGGACTCATCACTTAGATTGGACTAATGATTTTTGTCAAAATATACATCCCTGCTACCCTCGTATACAATCATCGACTTAACTCGCGCTGGTGAATAACGGAATTAAATAAGTTAAATATGTGAATGACTCTTGGGTTTATATATTTCATACAATTGTTGATCTGAATAGACAACCAGAGAATCGTAGTGAAGGAAGCAAAGAGGGTAGAGAGAAGCGCTCAGTTGAGATCAATATTTTTAGTCAGATTGAATTAAGTTACAGACATGTGATGAGTAAGATAGGATATGCACACAAATATGCTCATATGAAAAAAGGTTGATAGGCGAATAATTAACAAGGTCAAAATGTGAGTCAAGAAGAATGAATAAATTGGCCTGTCCGGAGTTTAGAACAAGCTATATGGGCTCGACATAGGATCAACTACCATATATATATGAAAAATTCAGTACGTGCTTTTTCACTTTTAATACAGGACTGTGGTATAATTTACTTAGAGGTAACGCAATAGGATTAATGATTCATTCACCCGTTTTGATCGATCTAGTTCAATCTAGACAACCAGGTGATCTACTATCCCACACAGAGTTTTTGCCTATACCTAAACCACCAATTACTAACTTGATAGCCAACCTGTTACCTAATTTCGCTACCGGGTTCATAATTGAGACGTTTATTTTGCAATATTAAAATGTGTAGTGTTTCACAAAATCAGGAGGAGCTAGTGTATGTTGTTGTAGGCGGGAATGTGTTGATAATCATCATAACTTCCGTATGCCGCTGTTGTGGTGTGTCAGGGAAAAAAGATCAAATATCTTGTAGGTTTTAGTGATTATTTAAGCAAGCCTTATACGTCGTAGAGATAAGCTTTCTATACTGATGTTGTTCGGTGACTTGTATGTTTGTAGTGCCGCGATTCGTTAATCGTTCGGTTCGATGACCGTTATAATTCTAATCTTAACGGCGCGTAAAATCAAAGGAAAGCAGCAACTACATTTTATTCTCGAAAAACTCAGGTCAGAAACCTAACAACACCTGAGCGAATATTAACGAGCGAGCGAACAGGCGAAGGAGCGAATAGCAAGCAATTACATAGGCAATTTATGGTCAGGTTTAATAGGGCCACAGCAAAACAAAACAAGGGCTGATAATAGTATTTGCGTGCATACATATATGGGGAGGAGTATGAGTCATCGAGTGATATTTAAGCAGTCAACATTTTGGATAGAGCGTCATGTGCTCCAGTGGTATAGCTGTGCAAAGAATATGCAAATTGTTACTATCCAAATGACAATGTCTGTTAAGTAAGTTAATAAAAAAAAGGCGTAACCAAAATTGACTATAATCGGAATTGATTGTGGGATGGTTGCTATGTGTTTTCGGTTGTCCTTATTCAAGAGGTTTTTTAGTTCATGATGGTGATATTGTTAAGTAATGCTGAAGAATTGAACCATCTGCTTTAGGAATATGTAGTTTCATCCATCATACCATCTCTATGCATTTTCACCATCACATGGTACCAGGTTGCAGTTTGATCACAATCCAACGATATTCTATTTGTAACGCCCAGAAATATCATTGCAACAAGGTAAGAAATTGATGCTTAGCAAAAAGCTGGGTGTTAATTTGTAAAGAAAAGTAGTATAGTAAATGGTTGTGTAATCAAAAAATAAATGAACAATGATAGTGTTCATTGAAGAGTGGTCTATTTAGAAACTACGACCAGGATAAATTACTTTTAGTTAAAATGATTTTCTATAAAGAATGTTGTATAAGTATCACCACAGGCTTGTATTTTGAGCCATAGAGTCTAAAGCTGGTTGGCCATATGATCTGTAGGGTTCAACATAGGTTATCTATTGAGTGTAAATAAATCAGAAAGATTCCTTTCTCAATTTAATGTTCAAGAAAGTGAACATGTTCTTAAGGTAATTATAATCTTTTAAAATGTAATACATTATTCAAAAGCATTACAGGTGGAGGATGGATGGTGACTATCGGTAAATTCTAGGACGCTGATCTCATTCTATTCGGGACTCGTCAGCTGGACGTACCTGTGTCTCAGAGTTGTTGTTCACTTCGGGACTCGAAACTAATACCGTTCGCTTCAGACGCCGTCGTGTTATGCACTCATTTACTAGGTCCAAATAACCACTGGCTTGTGCAATGGGGTGAAGTTTTAGTTCATTTTTTATTGGTTGTTTGAATAGACCCATTGACGTTTAGAACTGCAATTGATCAGTCTCTTATTGGCATATGTGCATCTTATACGGTTTACCTCGATATCGAGTCACAAGCATTATAAGCACAGATGTATGTAATTTTTAGTCTACTTAAATATCATTTCAGTAACAATACATTATGTACAAGAAGTTACCGTAGAAAACATAAGTAAGAGAAGTTAAAGAGATAAGCATAGACTCATGTTTATTATATTAAGAATATCGCTTCATTTTTTCCTGCTTTCCTTCAAACACCAACATAAAACTTAGTAGTGATCGTTTGATTTGGAATTTCGCGTTCTATACATCTAATCTTTGCACCAACTCCAGGTGTAACGAATTGGCTCGACGCAAACTCGTTCCATATCCGACAATGATGATGACTGACTGAGGATCATCTCAGGATTACTGAAAAATGTCAAGTGTTTAAAAAGGCACATATATATAATAATTTTATTCTCTACATTATTCTGGTTACTGATTCGGTATAAAACACCTACTACTGTGTATCTTCATCGACTGTGGTTTTCGGGATACAATCGACCGCCATCAATCTAGACGTGTAATAATGGCTGGAGTAAGAGTAATTTAGAAGTGAGCGAAGGGATGCAAGACAAAGACATGACATTATTTAATGAAATCACTGACCGTTGATCCTAGCTATGTTGATACAGATGCTAATCTAGTTAGGGCTCGAATGATAACGAAGATAATTGGTTGGAGACATCGAGTGATATGGCAGAGAATTGATTAGACTGACTGACACAAATGCACGTATACTTTGTTTTCTTCTGGTTCTTGTGTTTCAACTTTCTGTTCAATTTCTTTCAAAGCATTTCCCCAATAGTTAGCTTTTTTACGTTACCATTACTATTAAGATTGCTTCGATTCCATTGCTATTCATATTAACTTCATATGATCATATTAACGTAGTATGGAAAGTAGGACTAGAGCATATTCGTACTAGACTTTATGTTGATTACAACTGAATAATGCAATTAGCTAAGGGGACATTAATCAGTTACAAACTAAGACAAAATAACTGTCCATTATTATTATATAGCTTTCATTCTCTTTTCGGTCGATTCCACTCCTTCAGGAGAATCATCTACAAAATGTGCTATTTATTATGAACCAATCATGCAAAAAATATTCATGTTGTCACTGGTATCTAGTTGAGTGATTGATTTTTGATGTTCTAGTGAGAATATGTAGTTGTTAAATTTTCCACTGACGTCACTAGATGATTGTCAATGTAAGCCATTAGGTTTTCATTCAATAATCAGAAGCTATGGTGTTTGACATGAAAACGTTGATTATATAGTGTTCTAATGTCTATGTCCACGGATGTATATCAGGTTTGAGTTTTCAACTCAATTCCTTTCTTTACTAAATGAAGAACAAGAAACAGGTGCTAAACAATTTTTAATTTCTTTATAAACACTGTTTATTTTTTTATTTGAACAAATAAATATTGATACAAGTGGAGCGAATACGTATGCGCCACACAAGTCACTTGATTTGTGTGTGGGCTTGGATACTACCGAAGTGCCAAGACTGAAGCAGGTGATTTTCTTATGAGGCTACACCCTGAGCCTTTGACCTAAATATCTGATCAACAAGTCAATGGAGCAATGTCGGGCGATGCAGTCCTATGGTAGCCGATGACCGACAATTGGTTCATACGCCATTTGTTCCCTCAGGATACTGGAGCCAGTCCATGTGTACCATTGGTTTGGAATGAGGGTTTTCCAGCTCCCCTAGATGGACGCACCGTGTCCACCAATCCAGTTAAAGCGCCGGACATTCACTTTTTGTCCTCTCAATTTCGTAAACAACAGTGATGCCATGAAAAGGCAGTGAGTAGGACGTCTCTGACAGAGGCTATATACACGTGGCCATGTGAGAGCATTTGGAGAAGCAGAGCGGACTCTTCCTACTCTCGGCCGTATCAGGGCATTTGGGGGAATACTACTACTACTACTTACGGTATTTGTGGAAATGCACGCATCCATGATCCCGCCTCGCGAAATTCGAACCCAGGACCTATCAGTCTCGCGCGCGATCGCCTAAACTCTAGAACCGCTGAACTGGCATCCAACGGTGCTAATGTCTAACTTCAACCGATCCATGAAATTGAGCCACCGTCCACCGTCTAACAGACCTGGTTGAACTCTACTGGTCACTGCATTTTGTTTGTTTGTTTGGGCTTTTCATCAAGGTTGATTTATATTAAACTTAGAATCCTATTTACTATTAATGTTATATCAGTAACATCATTTGTTGTTATTGTTATTGTTTACAATCCTTTTAACCATCTAATTTTGTGTATGTTCCAATAAAAAATGCGCTTCATTATTGCCAAATCTTTAAATGGTATTTTAAGTGAAAGCAACCCCTTAATTTGTACTTTAATAATAATAATAATAATAATAATAATAATAATAATAATAAGGATAATGATGATAATAGTCAATGTTTTCCCTCATAATGTTCACTGTAAAATTCCCCCATTTTGACTGGATCTATATTAGCCATAGTTACTAATAGCGGTTACTATTAATAGCAAGAGTAAACAGTTATGTAATATACTAACCTTCTATAGATCAATGAATTCAGCTATTAACTAAATGTAATGTAAATACTTCATTGTATCAAGTTTAGTAATACTAGTTTAATACATTCGAATGGGTAGTTGTTTTTTTTCTTTTTTGACTATTGTGTTGGTTTGGCATTCGTATATCAGTACTTTGTTAATTATATATACTTGATTAGACTTGTTGTTGTTGAATAAGATTAGATTGTGTATGTGTGTGTGAAATTATTGAGTTAATTAGATTGTATCAGAATGGGGGGTGTTGTGGATTCATGAAACAATTGAAGCTAAACGACCATTGAAAACCTGGAAGCAATGGACGGCTGTTTCGTCCTATTATAATGGACTCTTCAACAGTGCTTATCCTTGATCCCGCCCGTGGGACTTACGAATTCAATTAATAAAATAAATTAGATAGGTTGATTCTTATTCTCTTCTATTTTCCAAATTCTGGTACATATACTCCTTACTATGTTACCATAAATAACAATGCATATTTAGATGTAATGAAGATTTATCAACTGTTAGATTTCATGTTATTTTCCTTTAAAGACCGTTATAAATACAGAGTCTCTTAACTAACAAAAAGATTATGTTATAGTGTTATAAAGATAATAAAATCATGAACTGACTTTGATTAGGCAACCACTGAAGAACATGAATTACTGATTAGGTACTTCGTTGTAATGCCCTCAAATGCTTTGGTACGGCCGAGATAGGGGAGAGTTCGTTCTCCCTCTCCAAGTGCTCTCATATGGCCAAGCGTATATAGCCTCTGTCAGGGAATTCCATCTCACTGCCTTCTCACAGTGGCATTACTGTTGTTTACGAAATTGAGAGGATGAAAAGCCAATGTACGGTGCTTTAACCGGGTTGGTGGACACGGAATGTTCACCTAGGGGAGTTGGAAAACCCTCATTCCAAACCAATAGTGCACATGGGCTCCAATATTCTGAGGGAACAAATGGTGTATAAATCAATCGTTGGTCACCGGCCATCATGGGACTGCATCTCCTCACGATGCTCCACTGCTTTTTGGATCAGATATTTAGGTCAGAGGCTCCGAGTGTGGCCACCTAAGAAACCACGTGCTTCAGTTTGGGCACTCGAGCAGCATCATAGCCCCCACACAAATCAAATGAGATTTGTGTGGCTCATATACATCTGGTGCTACTTTGTACCAATATTTATGTATTCAAATAAAATAAAAATACTTCGTTGTAATATGTGACTCCTTTACATCATAATGGACACGAAACATGTAAACCAGAGAATGCCAACCTTTTAATCTCAATAATAAATACCTATCACTAGGCCTAAGGGTTCTAGGTTCTATTCCTGGTGTAGTCTTGTATACACACGCTATTGAATTGGATAACTGAATTTTAAACCAATCGGTTTTCATTTTCTCCACTTCTAGATACTGGTTATCTATTGAAAAGATTAAAATCATAATATCTTTTAATAGTTGTAATCATCAGTCAATTGAACCTAGACCACCATGGAAAACCTGGAAGCACTGGACGGCCGTTTCGTCCTATAATGGGACTCCTGAGCAGTGGGCAACCACGATCCCACCTCACGAGATTCGAACCTAGGACCCACCAGTCTCGCGCCAGAGCACTTAACCGATAGACCAACTGAGCCAGCATCCAACGGTGTAAATGTCAAACTTCAACCAATCCACGAAGTTATATATCGAGGCAATACGCACAGTATGCACATATACCAATTAGAGATTGACCAGTTGCAGTCCTAAAAACATCAATGGGAGATCCAAACAAACAATACTAAGTAAATTAGAATCTAATTTTGTTTTTTTTTCAAACTTTACATCTTATCTAGTTGTTATCTTGGTTGCTACTACGTAACTTTTAGCTTCTAGTCATTCACTTGAAGGTGGACATGATGTTACCATTTCAGTTTTTCAAAGTAAATAAGAGATACAAAACGTTCAATGTATTACGATTTGCTGATGCAGCGGTCAAAAAAAAAAGATTTTCAACCAAATGTACACCTCCATAATAATATAGTTACCGATATTGTTTCCTTATGATGACGTTGATTAAAAGCTCCTTTACGTAATACCGTTTTTGAATGACATTAGTTAAAACTTCTCCCTTCTATAGTCTTATCTAAGCTTTCTAAATATTACGTAATTCATAGAATTAATCTTTTCTTTTTTAAAAAAAGTCTGTATCCAAGCTTTTTCCAGTTTTCCCATTAGAATATTCATTGATTTATTCTTCAAATAGACAACTATTCGAATAGACTTTTTAATTTTCACACAACTATTGTTGTTGATTAGTTGATATGTGAATGTCAAATCTAATTCTTTTTATCAGAAGGGTTTATGTTGAAATTTCAGTAATTTTATAGTTGAAATAATGAATCAATTGAAGCTAGATCACCATGGAAAATGTGGAAGCACTGGACGACCGTTTCGTCCTTTTGTGGGATTCCTCAGCAGTGCTCATCAACGAACCCACAAGCGAGCGAGATTCGAACCTAGAACCTATCAGTCTCGCACGCCAGCGCTTAACCTTTAGACCACTGAACCGGCCTCCAGCGGTGTTAATGTCTAACTTCAACTAATCCACGAAGTTTAGCAACCGTTCAACAATTGTCTTCAGTGAGTTGATTTCTCTACAACAGACTTGGTTGAACTCCACTGATCACTGCTTCACACTAGAACTCCAGGAAATGTCTCTTGAAGACAGTCACCAGTGAGCATATGATTCCTATGTTTTCCATGGTGGTCTAGCTTCAATCGACTAATGATTTCAACTATAAAATCTCTTTTTACTGAAGACAATTTCTTTAAGGTGGAGTAAAACGATTGTTTTACTTTACAAATAATCCATTTAGTGTATATTGCAATCACATTAAGACTATCTATCATATGGAAATTAATGTATATCATTCTACTAGGACTATTGTTCTACTCCTGTTCAACAATATTGTCAAATTATGACTACTGTTTACTAGTCTTATATGATCATAGTTGTTATGACTTGTGGCCGAGTGAATGACCTGGTAACATATGACGTGATAAAACCGGCAATCAGAGAGCCGTGAATTATCGAACGGATCAGTGACACACGAAACCTGTACGAGCAGTCTAGAGTGCTAATCGGTCCTGCTTTCTGCCTAGCCCAGCCCAGCCCAGCCAGTTAAGTCCAGAACAGCCTCTGAGGTATGAATCGTTATATTAAAAACATACTGAGTTAATATACCAAACAAAACAGATCACATCGTACCATAAAATAAGAAACAACATTTGCACAATATTAAGCCAAGCTGTGAATAGGGGAGATAGTGAATAACAAACAGGGCGAAATTCGGGAATGCTAAATCATATAACAATAGTTTATAGTTCAAAATAAAGCTCATAATAAAGGGGACATGAATATGAACAGTTTAATTAATTAAAAATCATACAAAAAAATATACATATAGTATTGGTTCATAAATGGATCCCAAAGTTACCATTCATTATCCTTATCGAGGCATAACAATAGCGAATGTCCGGCGCTTTAACCGGGTTGGTGGACACAGAAAGTCCACCTAGAGGAGTTGGAAAACCCTGATTCCAAACCAATGGTGCACATTGGCTGCAGTATCCGTGAGGGAAGAAATGGTGTATGTATAAATCGTTGGCCACCAGCTACCATGAGACTGCATCTCCTTACGATGCTCCACTGTCTTGTGGGTCAGATCTTTAGATCAAATGCTCCGGGTGTGGCCTCCTAAGAAAACATTGGTTGACGATCTTTACATTGAAAAGTACTTTAAGTTGCAATTTTTAGACATGATTAATGAATAACCAAGCCCTGTTCTTTTGAAGCTATTACTTTCAGGAGTTCAAAACCAGGTTTCTATCACATAGAGACAGTTTTCTACCTGTTTTGATAACAACGACTCTTTCGAATCCAATTCTAAAACTCTCATATCTTTCTGTCATTATATCATTTATTCGACTATCTCCTAGTTTCATAATTGTATTTTCAACTGAACGAGCTGTGGAAATCTTATTTTATTGACTGGCGATTGATCATTACACAATCATTCATTTCTATCTTTATTTTTCGCCATCAATGATATAAGATGTTCTTCCACGTGAGGCATAACCTCGTGAAACATCTTTATTTAGTCTCTAAAATTTATTTACATCTATGTTATACTGTAATGCGGGTTACTGATTTCCACATAAGTAGTAGTATATTACGATGGTCGGGCATTGAATGTATTTCAGTAGAAGATCGAGAAGGAGAGAATGGGAACGGCACGCATTTGCTACGAAAATCAGAGACAATGGATTGATATTTCCAGAAGGAACAGTCATGATTGAGTCTATGGTTTGATGGTTTGCAAATTAATTATTTATTATATGGTTCTCATATTTTAATGTGATATTCTGTAATGTTGTACTACAGTACGTTCGATTGTTCCCACTCGTGTTCTTGTTCACTACAATAGTAAACTGATATATAAATTCATTTGGTATTATTTACTAGTATCTTCTCATTATTGTTAAGGACTTCAGTTGATCAGTTTCTTTGTCGGCATATGTATATACTGTGCGGACTGACTCGATATTGTCTTAAATCACAAGCTTAATGGGTAAAGATGGACGGTAGCTACCAATTGAATCCAGAACATACATTTCGTCCTATTTGAGACTCGTCAACAACATCCAGCTGATTTATGTTCAAAATGAACTTCAACGAAACTCATTTATATTAGGGTTTTCAGAGTTTTAATTTTGACGGGAAAGAAAGTGAATTGTCAAGCTATTTAACTGAAAAACCATGCTATTGTTCCCCTTCAATTCAAAGAAAAGTTAAGTTTAATGAATTGTTTTATTTTCAATAGTTATTCAATCATTGTTACTGATACATAAATTCATTTGGTTATTATTTACTAGTATTTTCTCATTGTTGTTAAGGACTGCAGTGGATAAGTTTCTTGTTGGCATATATGCATACTATGCGAACTGACTTATTACTGTTTTGAGTCACAAGCATTATGGATAAAGATGGATGGTAGCTACCAATGGAATCCACGACGTTCGTTTCGTCCTATTCCGGACTCGTCAGCAACATCAACGGAACTCATTTATGTTGGTTTTAATTTCGAAACAATAAATGTTTTGTAAGCAACTGATTAAGTGAGATAAAGTGAATTGTCAAGCTATTTAACTGAATCACTTTGCTATTGTTCACCTTCAATTCAAACAATAGTTAAGTTCAATCAATTGTTTTATTTTAATAAGCTATTCATTTCAATCTTCAATTGTAAATATTCAAAATTCAATAAAAATAATTATAACGATATTATTAAATGGATTTCATTTTTCGCGCCTGCGCACACACACACTCACGCGCACATACACACACACATTCATAAAACATGAGTAATAGCTAATGTAAACAAAAAAAAATTATTGAACATTGAATCACTAAGATGATTTATGAGCAGAACACAATAAAGTTTGTTTAAAAAACAAGAATTAAAATTCCGCTAAATTTAAAAAAGTTGTTTTTATAAACAAAAAGAGAAAGTGAAAATAAGAAAATGGATGATTAATGAAGGAATTTTTTTTAATATTTAAAACAAACAAACAAACATGAAATTTCATAATTCATTAGTAGTATGTTATATGTACGAGGTGTTTACTAATCAATTCTAACAAATAAAAGTACCTTATATAGTGTTTTTCTTTTGGTTTTATTGTACTGTAGTGTGAGTTACTTATATCTATATAAGTAGTATATGATGATGGTCATGTATAGAATGTATTTAGATAGAAGATTGATAAGGAAAGAAGTGAAATGGAACACTATTGGTATGGAAATGTATGAATAATGAAATAAGAGAAGATGGACTGATATTTACAGAAGGAACAATCAAGATTGAGACAATTGATTGATAGTTTGCAAGTTAACTGTTAACTGTATGGTTGTCAGATTTTAGTGAGACAGTCAGTAATATCCAAGTCAAATACATTCGATTGTCCCCAATCGTGCTCTCATTCCCTACGGTTGTATTAGGTTGGTTCGTTTAAAGATAGATGCTGTTGTGTAATGTAGTCACAATTTTAGTCATTTCAATGTTTCATTATGTTATAACGTGTGAGTGCCAGTTGTTATATCGATTGCCTGTGTGCCCTCTTTAGTATATGAACGTGCTGATTACCGCCAATGAGAGAAAAGCGAGTTATCAATCGGAGCAATGATACATAAGATCATACAAGCAGTCTTGATTGCGTATCGGCCCTGCTATATGCCTAGCCCAGCCAGTTAAGTCCAGAACACCAATAATAGCCTCGGCAATATGAATCATTATTCACAAACATACTGGGTTTATATACCAACCAAACAGACCACATCGTACCATAAAATAGAAAAATAACATTTGTACAATAATTGGCCAATGTAACTGTAAATAGTGGGAAAGTAATCAATAATAATAGTTCAAAAGTCAAAATAAAGCTAATGATAAGAAGAACACGAATACGATTAGGTCACTTATTTAACAACTATCCAATAGGAAATAGGCATATTACATTTGTCCATAAATAGACCTCAGATTTACCATTCATAATTCACCAGGGGATATAACAGATTAGAAACTGGATAATGTTTACTATTAGATTTTAATTTGTTTAATGACCCTTTGTTGAGTTACTTTCTGATGTAGCTATTTTCATATACTAAAAGATTTTAATAGTTGAATTCATGAATTGATTAAAGCTAAACCATTATTGGATTTCTGAAGAGATGGATGGCCGTTTCGTCCTAGTACGAGAATCCTCAGTAGTGCGTATTCACGATCCCGTTCGAGAGATTTGAACCTAATGTTATGAATTAGGAAAGGGCCAGGCTAGCGTCTTTATTGGTCCTTTATCCGCCTAGCCCTTCCAATTGAGTCCAAAACACCGATTACAGCTACTACTGTGCGAATCATTTATTTCAAGCATACTCGGTTTATATACCAGTCAGACAGAACGTATTACACCATAAAATAGAAAATAATATTTGTACAAGATCAAGCCAAATGTGGCTGTGAACGTAGGAGACAATGATCAATAAATTGAATATAATTTAGGAACAGTAAATTGTGTCATAATGCTTTATAGGTCAAAATGAAACTTATAATAAGAGGAATATAAATACATACAATTTAATCACTGAATAGTTATAGAATAAGAATATACATAGAATAATAGTCCATTATTAGATCCCAGATGTTATCCGTACTTAAATCTTCAGTAGGACATAACAGAAATCATTGATGAAACAGCATAGCATGTACAATTGGGAATTCTACAATCATGTTCTTGAACTAGCTTTTAGCATAGATCTGAACAATATATATATTTCAATGTTACAGAAAGTCAGTTCCAATCTGATTAACTCTTCAGCTTTAAGATGAACTTCGAAGATTATAGATATGCTTGTTAACAAGTGTTCATTATATTGAATTTCGAATTCAAAGATCCATACTAATCATTTATAATCTGGTAATCAATTATAAAAAACGTCGATCCCTGATATTTTAGTGAGCGAGAACTTAAGTGAGAACAGTTAAATGTATTTGAACACAAAACATTACAGAATTCCTCAATAATATCTGAGAACCACACAGTAAGTTCTTTATTTGTAAAATGTCAACCAATCGTCTCAGATTTCATTGTTCTTTCGTTTCCACACAAATCATTCTTTGTTCCCATTCTCTTTTCTTCGATCTACTTAACTTTGTGCCTCTAGGCATTTCACTGTCGATTGATGAAGCATACTACTTATATCTATCGACATCAGTGGTACACATCACAATATAGCATTCATATCCTTTAAATAACACAATATAACATTTATATTATCCAAAAGTAATTATACTATTAATTTATTACTTACTTACTTACGCCTGTTACCCCTCGTCGAGGAGCATAGGCCACTCACCAGTATTCTCCATCCAACTCTGTCCTGAGCCTTCCTTTCCAGTACTTTCCAGTTGTTATTTATCCTTTTCATATCTGCCTTTATTTCCCAGCGTAATATGTTCTTTAGCCTACCTGTTTTCCGCTTCCCTTCAGGATTTATTAATTTATACAAAATACAAATACTATTAGCGTTTTTTTCTGGTTAGCGTTAGTTGTCTACGCAACATACTTCGGATCCGATGGCCAGATACTATCAGCAACAAGTTACTGTGGGAGACAACAAACCAGATTCCAGCAGAGGAAGAAATCAGGAAGAAGCGCTGGAATTGGATTGGGCACACTTTGATGAAATCACCCAATTGTGTCATAAGACAAGCCCTCACATGGAATCCTGAAGGCCAAACGAGAAGAGGAAGACCAAAGAACACATTACGCCGAGAAATAGAGACAGACATGAGAAGAATGAACAAAAATTGGATAGAACTAGAAAGGAAGGCCCAGGACAGAGTGGGTTGGAGAATCCTGGTCGGCAGCCTATGTTCCATTGGGAGTAACAGGCGTAAGTAGGTAAGTACAAATACTCTTTTTACCATGTTATGTAATAAACATAAATGAAAGTACAAATGTGCAATTGTTTTAGAAAAAAAAAGTTAACCAAATAACTAGCCAATCATATCACGGTTGGCTCTTTTTTCAAATCGCCCACAATAAAAACGTTTTTTTTAATTTTCACATTTTCGATAGTAACTATCGTAATTGTTATTACATGTATACAAACATGTGTGCGTATATGCGTGTGCGTGTGTGTGTGAGTGTATGTGAGTGTGTGCATAGACATGTATTTGTGTATTGGATACTTGTATGAACATACTAACAATACATTTGATTATAAATAGTCATTACATAATAGATAACTTCATTAGTAATTATCAGTAATCATTACACTTTTACTGCTCGAACCCTTTTGTTAAATACCGGGAAAAAAAGGAGGGAAACATGGGATTCATTCTAGAAATTCAGTAGATTACATAATCATACTTGGAAGATACATAGTTATATTCGAATAATTGACGTTCCTATCATATAAATATATATATACAAGATAGTGACTATTGTTCAATGAATCAAAATATCATTTTATTATATTCAATTGTAATATACTACTTATATGTTGATTACAGTTATGGTATAAGAAGGTAAGTCAAATTGATTAATTAATGTAAACTTTTGGATGGTTCTATATATCTGACTACGTTTGAATTGTAAAATGATTGCTATCAGAATATACATTCCACGAATCTTCGTATGAAAACCACCGACTTATATCGTGTTAGTGAGTAATGGAATGAAATAAATCAGAAAGGGGTTTTGTGGAGAATTTAGTATCTTCATTGTTGAAATCATGAGTCAATTGAAGGTAGATCACCATAGAAAACCTGGAAACATTGGATGGCCGTTTCTGCATATTATGGGACTCCTCAGCGTTGCGCATCCACGGATTGGTTATAGTTAGACATTAAAACCGTTGGATACCGGCCAGTTCAGTAGTCTATCGGTTAAGTTTTCTGGCGCGAGACTGGTAGGTCCTTGGTTCGAATCTCACGAATGCGGGATTGTGGATTCTCACTGTTGAGGAATGAAATAAGTCAAATACGAGAATGAAGTTTTAAATAATTATACTTTGTACAATCGCTGATCCAGATAAACGAACGAAGTAACGAAGTGAAGCGAATGATGAGAAGAGAGTGAAGCGGAATGATACACAGTGGAGAAAGCATCTGAGCCAACTACTTCTTCATCAACCCTTAATCAATATTTAAAGCCAGATAAAAATAAGTTACAGACATGTGGTAGGATAAGAAGTGTAAATACACATGGAAGAGCATAAGCCGCTCACCAGCATTCTCCATCCAACTCTGTCTTGGAAAACACTTTCCTGTTCTTTCCAGTTAACATTCATCCTTTTCATATCTGCTTCTATTTCCCGGCGTAATATGTTCTTTGACCTTCCTCTTTTCTGCTTCCCTTTCGAATTCCAAGTTAGGGCTTGCCTTGTAATGCACATTGTTGATTTCCTTAATATATGTCCTATCCACTTCCAACGTCTTTTCCTAATTTCCTCTTCAGCTGGAAGCTGGTTTGTCCTCACACACACACATATGCTCATATAAAATTAGTCAATGTTGATTAGTGAATAATTAACATGGTCAAAATGTGACTCATGAAGAATAAATAAACTAGTCTGTCCAGAAGCTAGAATAAGGTATATGGGCCTAAGCATAGTAACCGACACTACCATTTCACGAATTTTTTCGTTTTAATTATTGATGAATTGAATATATATATGTAACATTATAGTTGAAATAATGAGTCAATCGAAGCTAGACCACCATGGAAAATCTGGAAGCATTAGACGGCCATTTCGTCCTATTATGGGACTCCTCAGCAGTGCACATCCACGATCCCGCCTGGCGAGATTCGAACCAAGGACTTATCAGTCTCGTTCGCGAGCGCTTAACCGTCCAATGCTTTCAGGTTTTCCATGGTGATCTAGCTTTAATTTAACTCATGATTTTAACTATAAAATTACTAAAATCTCCACAAAACCGCCATCTGAATATATATGTGAGAAGAAATGATTGGAGATTGTTCTTTTATACATACAAAATACAGTTAAACAGTGAAAAGAAGAAATTATACATAAAGTTTAGTCGATAAAATGATATCAGAATCTAGATCAAATTCATTTGATATTGCTTACTTGTATCTTCCTGGATAGGACGAAACATACGTCCAGGATTCCACTGATAGTCATCAATCATCTTCGCTTCTAGATATACAGATCAATTTAAAATAATCAAATAGTGTTAATATTGACTATTATTTTTCTGGTTAGTGTTTTTGTTAAGCGAGTTAGTATTCTACGGGATGGGGGTCGTTAATCCCATGCACAACCCTCCTTCTTTATCTGGGCTTAGGACCGACAGTAGCCCCCAGAAGGAGCAACAGGCGGAGTTGTTGTTGTCTAGCTTCAATTAACTCATGATTTCAACTATATAAAATTACTAAAATCTCCACAAAACCCCCTTCTGATAATGATCATATGATCACTAATGACTGGCTCCATGAGGTATTTCCTGGTGTTCTAGTGAGAAGCAGTAACCAGTGGAGTTCAACCAGATCTGTTGGAAGATATCAACTCACTGAAGACAATGGTGAATGGTTTCTCAACTACGTGGATCGGTTGAAGTTAGACATCAACACTATCGGATGACGGCCGGCTCAGTTGGTCTATCGGTTAAATGCTCGAGCGCGAGATTAATAGGTCCTGGGTTTGAATCTCTCTCGCCTTCGGTATCGTGGATACACACTGCCGTCCAGTGCTTCCATGTTTTCCATGGTGATCTAGCTTCAATCGACTCATGATCTCAACTATATAAAATTACTACAATTTCCACAAAACCCCCTTCTGATATTTACTAGGAAAAGAAATCCTTTTTTTTTAATTACAGTCTCACAGCTCGGCTTTTCTTTCCACAAAAAAAACAATAAAAAACAAACGAAAAACCGGTACATGTAGAATAAAAAAAAATTTATTATCAAAAACATGCTGAGATTATATTCCATATAGAAACAAAGAAACAGGCTCTTTTTTTCTTCTCTCTTCTTTCTTTTCTTTTTTTTTTTCAAAAATCCCAGACAAACTTACTTGAAAAAAAGAAAAAAATTAAATTGGGGGAATTAGTTTTTTTTCGAAAAATTTTTACAAGTATTTACAATGAATTTAATAGGGTATATATGATCTTTTAAAGCCTGAAAGCACTGGACGAGACTGAAAGGTCTTGGGTTCGAATCTCATGGGGTGTGTTGTGACTTGATTGAGGTCGTCACCAATTTGTTATGATTTTACAAAATAAACAAAGGATGTATCCTAATTCGTTATTGATTTTTATGTCCGGCTTTTTTATTCACGTGAATTATCCATCAATGAAAATACGACTTCTTCGATCTTAACACTGTGACAATCAATGACGTTCGATTAGTATGAGTAATCTAGGGTCCTTATTGGCCCTTTATCCGCCTAGCTCGTCCGCTCGAGTTCAGAACACCAATGAAAGCTTCTGTTATGCGAATCTATGCGAATCATTTATTTCAAGCATACTCGGTTTATATACCAGACAGACAGAACGCATCACACCATAAAATAGAAAAAAATATTTCAGAGGGAGTTTTGTGAAGAATTTAGTATTTTCATTGTTGAAATCATGAGTCAATTGAAGCTAGACCACCATGGAAAACCTGGAAGCACTGGACGGCCGTTTCGTCCTATTATGGGACTCCTCAGTGGCAGTGTGCATCCACGATCCCGCACTCGCGAGATTCAAACAGTGAAAATACTAAATTCTCCACAAAACTCCCTCTTATCTATAATCATATGCTCACTAGTGACTGACTTCAAGAGATATTTCCCTGAGTTCTAGGGGGAAGCAGTGGCCAGTGGAGTTCTACCAAGTCTGTTGTATAGATATCAACTCACTGAAGACAATTGGTGAACGGTTGCTCAAAATCGTGGATTGGTTGAAGTTAGACATTAACACTATCGGACGCCGGCTCAGTGGTCTATCAGTTAAGTGCTCTGGCTCGAGACTGGTAGGTCCTGGGTTCGAATCTCGCGAGGCGGGATCGTGAATGCCGACTGCTGAGGAGTCTCAGAATAGAACGAAATGGCCTTCCAGTTCTTCCAGGTTTTCGACGGTGGTCTAGCTCTTATTGACTCATGATTTCAACAGTGAAAATAATATTTGTACAAGATCAAGCCAAAAAGTGTCTATGAAAGTTGGAGACTGTAATCAATAAACTCAGTATAGTTTAGGAACAGTAAATCTTATAATAATAATCAATAGGTCAAAATGAAGCTTATAATAAGATGAATATAGATATACATAATCTATTTACTGAATAGTTATACAATAAGAATATATATAGAATAATAATCCATTTGTAGGTCCCGGAAATTATCTGTAATTATGTTTTCACTAGGATATAACAAGGTGGGATTGTGGATGTGCACTGCCACTGAGGAGTCCCACAACAGGACGAAACGGCCTTACAGTGCTTCCAGGTTTTCCATGGTGATCTAGCTTCATTTGACTCATTATTTGAACTATAAAGTTATATATATACAATTCACTAATAAGTAAAACGAAAAAAACAATATTACTAGTCTCCACGTATTCTTTTGAAATTTCAGTCAACGTTGAGTATTTAGTTAAACAAAATAGTGTTCAAATGTGTTCAATCCATGAACTCGTAGTGTCGGTTGCTATGTTAAACTCACATAGCTTATTTTAACTTTAAGAGAAGTCAATTTACTCCTTTTTGAGTTACATTTTAACCTTGTTAATCATTTGCTCATCAACTTTGATTGTTTTTATATGAGCATACGGGTGTGTACACTTCTTATCCTATTCACCACATGTCTGTAACTTATTTTCACCTGGCTATAAATATTGATCAAGGCTTGATTAAGAAAGCGTCTCAGACGCTTTCTCCACTGTGGGTCATTTCGCTTCATTTACTTGTCTTCTCATCGTTTTTAGAAATATTTACAATGAACCTAATAGGGCATATACGATCTTTTAATATAGTAAGATATATTTAATGAAGTTATGTTCCAGGAACTGTATGGAATCAGTGTATATAAGTTAATGAATTTATGGTAAGTTACATCACTTGATCTAAGAATCCTTTCAGTTATTTCTGTAGGATGTGTAGTGTCGGTTGCTATGTTAAACTCATATAGCTTATTCTATCTTCTGGACATGTCAGTTCATTCATTCTTCTTGAGTTACGTTTTGACTTTGTTAATTATTCGCTCATCAACATTGACTAACTTTATATGAGCATATGTGTGTGTACACTTCTTATCCTATTCATTACACGTTTGTAACCTAATTTTATGTGGCTATAAATATTGATTAAGACTTGATTAAGAAGGAATTGGATCAAATGCCTTCTCTACTATGGGTCATTTCGCTTCATTCTCTTCTCTTCTCATCGTTCGCTTCACTTCATTCCTCTGATTGTCTATTCACATCAACGTTTGTATAAGGTATACCTATTCAAAGATCCATTTAACTTATTCCATTCCGTTATTCACTAATGCGAATTAAGTCGATGATTATATATTCGAGGATAACCGACATATTTATTTCAATAACAATCATTCGTATGATCTAATTGAAATCAGATCCATGGCAACTAAATCTGTTAGTCATTAATTTCATATCATCATTGTGTATAATTTTAAAACTGATCACTTTGTATAATGAACATATCAAAAGCTTCAATCGAAAAATGTATAATTTAAGGATTGATTTAACTCTATAGTCTAGTCATCTTTACCAATTTCACAAAGTACTCCAATTTCAGTACTGGCTGTTTGGTTGAACCAGATTATTAGATGTAGACTTCCAGGTTAGCATCCTCACTATTAACTTGACCAGTAGTTAACGTTCGATGATCTTGAGTTTCTAAATTATCTTATCCTGTTTTATTCCATGAATTCACTCTTTTCTTCTTAATCCTTATTCTCTATCCCCTATTGTTACTTCTATTAGTTTGGTATTTGTCTTAACAGTTTCATCTGTCTTTGCTGTGATAATGTGGTGATTTGAACTGTTACATGTATATCCCAGGTTATACATTGTTTAAAGGTAAATGACTGACTTTACTATGATTCTCATTAATGTACTAACTTGAGTTTCATGGAAGAATAATAAATAAATCTCATAAATTCTGTCATATCACTGAATGTAATTTAGACCGTTTGACCTAATAACTGATTTCTATTAGATCTAAATCTGTATAGTATATTGATAAACTCTATAGTTTAAACCTCTTTACAAAATGCCCCGATTTCAATAATTGCAAATCCTTGATGTAAAAGACACGATAGTAGACATACAAATCACCTAAGACAAATTGAACTTTATTGTGGTTTAACGTACTAATTTTAAGTGTTTGTATATATTCAGAGATGTTTATCATGATGGACAGACAATATTTGGAGGGTCATTGTAAAAGAATAAGGAATTGAATAGTTATTGTCAGAAAAGGGTTTTGTGGAGATTTCAGTATTTTCATAGTTGAAAACATGAGTCAATTGAAGCTAGACCACGATGGAAAACCTAGAAGCACTGGACGGCCGTTTCGTTCAATTATTGGACTCCTCAACTCACTGAAGAAAATTGGTGAACTGTTGCTCAACTTCGTGGATCAGTTGAAGTTAGACATTAACATCGTTGGATGCCCGCTCAGCGGTCTATCGGTTAAGTGCTCTGGTGCGTGACTGGTAGGTCCTGTGTTCGAATCTCGCGAGTGCGTGATCGTTGATGCGCACTGTTGAGGGTTCCCACAATAAGCCGAAACGACCTTCCAGTGCTTCCAGGTTTTCCATGGTAGTCTAGCTTCAACTGACTCATGCTTTCAACTCTGAAAGTTGAATAGTTGCTTTATTTTGGTGCTCGACTCCTTAAATATGGTTATTTCATTAAGCTGAAATGAGACAATTAATATTTCCAACTTCAATCAATGTACGGTTTAGTTTGACTATCATCTAGATGCAACGTTAATAAATAACTCATTTTCTACATGATTGACTACGGTATTAATAATCGCCGATTGGATCTTTCTGAAATCATTCAGAACCTTTTCTTCTATATGTAAACATATTTTTAGGTTAATGACAAACAGAAACTGATTCAAATCAAACGTAGTTTTTATCAAACAATAGTTCCACATTCGGTCGAAATAGGTTTCGAACAGATCTGTCTAATGTTTAGTTTTTATAGATAGTCAATAAAGAAACAGTTGATCCTTATTAGCTATCCGTACCTGAGATCTTAATGGAATTGATTCTCTGAAAGATTTAAACTCACTTCATCCAGTTTCACAGTTTGTGACTTATTAAACCTGATATTAAATCACTTATACTAATGATGACATTATAAATTCATCAAAAGAGTTCATTCAGTACCGAAGACCAGAAAAACCAGCGAGACTATAATTTATAGACGACCTTGAACGAATCCTAAGTGACCTCGAGAAATATTGGCCAATCAGTGAACAGTCAGCATAGAGTAGAAATATATTATACAGAACCAAATTATTAAAGTGGATACACTTCTTTTATATGGTCCAAAAACTTGTCAAGGTTAGGAAAAGGTTCATAGGTTCCAAAATCGTAATGCATAAGGTAAAGGAACTCATCCATATGGCTCCATAATAGTTGGTCTCTGGAGCTATGATAAGGTCGCAAAAACTCTTTTAGCTTTGACCATATAGATTCATTATTGTTTGTGTGTACTCCGGTTGTGTAAGTTTATCATTTTTATTACGCATATATCCCTACAAAACTCATACCATTGAACAGCCGAAGCTTCAGTAACATCTGCGAATATTGCAGCGAATGTTACTGGTGCTTTTATTATGCAGTTCCGCAGCAATTATTATAATTTGTCTTAGTCTCAATCTGGATCGAGCAATAAAGGTTCCTATTCTAGCAAACATCTTCTTTCAACATGTATTACATCTAAGGACAACATCACGGTAGTCTGCACACGGTCTACAAATCATTTAATACCCGCAATTATAAATACAAGGACTTCTTAGTAGTCTCATTTGTTGTAGCCGCTTAATCGTCAAGTCTTCTCTAAAAATTCTCTGTGAACCGATCGTACATGAGCATCAAGTACTGAGATTAACGCCGTGACCTTGAAATCCCTCAAACGTTTCTGAATGGCTCGTCCATAAATTATAGTCTTGCCGAGAAACCATTACACAATGGTTTAGCATGATCAAATAAAGAGTTTTCACAAATAACCGGCTCAGTGGTCTAGAAGTTAAGCACTGACGCGCGGGATCGACAGGTCCTAGGTTCGAATCTCGCAAGGCATGATCGTGGATACTCACCGCTCAGGAGTCCCACAATAGGATGAAACGATCATCCAGTGCTTCCAATTTTTTCATGGTGATCTAGCTTTAATCGATTCATGATTTAATTTCGCATTCATTCATAATGAATCAACTATTGATTGATCTATGATCCAAAAACAAAAGCAAAAAAAATTAAAAATCGAAAATATTCCAACTATGATCATTATTATTATTGGTATTTGTATTCGTATTCAACTATTCAAGTACAATATTATTTGTGATTAGATAATTACATAGAAATTAGTTTGGAATGTTATGAAATATTCTTATTATTATTATCAATAGTAGTAGTAGTAATAGTAGTAGGAGCAGTAGTAGTAGTAGTAATAGTAGTAGGAGCAGTAGTAGTGGTGGTAGTAGTGGTGGAAGTAGTAATGGTGGTAGTAATAGTGGTGGTGGTTGTAGTAGTAATGGTATTATTATTATTATCACTATTATTATTATTATTATTAGTAGTAGTAGTAGTATCGGTTGTGAGTAGTATGTATCCATTTGGTGATTAGATAATGTTACAATATAATTGGTACATACAATGTAATAATAATTATCAGAAAACGGAATGAATGTTAATTGATTATAAACAAATCAATAAAGAAAAAAATGGTAACTTTTTTTTGGAAAAGTTTATAATCCAAATAGAAACTATTGGAATGTTGTTATTAGCGGTAAGTAACTAGATTATGTTGTCAATATACAACATGAATGATGAATTGATTAGTTACCATGAATACTATGAGTTAAAATGTATTTACTTAAGTATAGTAGAAGTTACGCTTAGATAATTTATGTGAATTTCTTGTCATCTAGATAGTTAGATTAGTCCCTGTGATCAGACATACTGTTTGTTCTAAGTCTTATGATACTTTGTGTATGATGTTTGATAGATCTGGGCAATCATCTTGTCCAATCTTATCAGATCAAGATCCTCTTTAAATTTTTAAGCATGGTATTTATAAAGGAACCTAAGTGATATACTCTCAATCACTTTAATTAATTATGATATAAATAGAACTTATCAACATATTTGGATACCGTCAATCAGTGATTTGTTAAGGTGTTAAATTAACAACGAAATCAACGTAAAAATATGATGGTATATGAAGATGGTTTTGTATATCTAGTCTCAGTCAGTCAGTGGTCTTGAGTTCTGCGTTTCGCGCACTAGAATCGTTGGCCATGGTGACACTTGAGGAGGAAACCGAGAGAGGAAGTTTAGTGTTGAAAGTCAAGGTAGAAGGAATAGTAGGAAGTGAAGAAGGAGATTGATTATGAATACAGTGGTCTTGAGTGCTGTTAGAGGTATGAGGGCAGTTATCACTTCCCGGTTGCCCACACCGTGGAAGGGTTCTTCTAGAGGTACCTGAAAAGGAAATTGGGTTAGAAGTGGTCTTAATGACCTGAGAGCGTGACCGCAGTGCCCAAGGGACAACTGCTTGAGGTCAGTCATACACGACCTTTTTGTGGGTAGTTTTTGTGTTAGCTCCGTACTTAAAGGACCTTATCTCCGGAGACGGATATCCGTGGGATAAAGCGAGGTGTTCATTTTTAGGGTCGACCAATTCTAACCCCACCCCTCCTTGTGGGAAGGCAGCATCGCTGCAGATGCTGGTTGTCTGTAGGAAACATCTTACTGCTTTCACACCTCTGTACATTCGGCAGTACGACTTCGCCTTCGGACCTTGGGTTTTCTGCTTTTAGTCTTACCGCTGTTCAACCGACCTGCTTGGCATGTTAGGACCTTGAGGAACGATAGTTCCAGCCAGTATAGATCGATTGGTTCATGACGATAGGCAAGTCCGACCACCACGTCAAGGTAGCAGCAACGGTCGGGATATCTAGTCTGGTGATCGAATTAGGAACATTTTTTAGAAGAGACTACTTACAATAAAACTATTTATTCTAGCAAACTCAAGTTGTATGAACAATATGTCATACCTTCATAGAGAGTTAAATACAAAACTGTTACATCTGTTATTACAATGTATTACTAATGAGTAGTTCAGGACGTGTTTAAATAGTGGCTGAATTGTTTCTCTGATTTCCTTTAGTATTGTTTGTTTGTATTTTCCCATTGATGTTTACGAGTGAAAACGGGGAAGATATAAATAAACAGTACTAAGTGAATCTAAACTCCAACTAATTGCACGAGCAAGTGGCTATTAGGACTCAGTATCTGAGTGGATAAAGTGATAGCGTTTGAAGCGAAAGGTACTGGATTCGAGTCCCAGAGTGAACATCAACTCTGAGATACAAGTACATCCAGCTGACGAGTCCCAGGTTGGACGAAACGCACGTCCTGGATTCTACTGCTAGCCACTATCCATCTTTGAGTTTCTCTCATTGTTTAAAAATTGAGATTGATTAAAAATTTCTGGTGCATAGTAACGTATTTATATTTTGAAACAAGAAAAAATAGATTAGGCATGTTTGTCACCTAAATTTAAGGATTAATTACATGTGACTAAGTAAGTAAGTAACTAAGTACTGATCGTAATAAACAGGACGTTTATAGTTTGGATTCTTAGTACTATCTCTTGCTTTTATATAATCTAGTTAGTCGATTATCTACGTAAGAGTTATGTTCCAAAGATTTTTTCTAACTCTGTGTTGCAAAGTATCTGAATGATCTAGAGACGTTTAAAGCCTTAATACATTTGAAGTTATAAACTAGAAATATCAAGTGAAGATTGTAAAGTGGTCGGAGTTGAAAACTCCCGATGACAACCACTGATCGATTGAAATTAGTCATTAACACCATTGGATGCCAGCTCAGTAGTCTACAGGTTAATCGTTCGCGCGCGAAACTAAAGGTCCTGGGTTAGAGTCCCATATGCAGGATCGTAAATGAGCACTGCTGAGAAGTCTCATACTAGGGCAAAACGACCGTCCACTGCTTCCAGGTTTTCTATGGTGATCTAAATAACAGAAACGTATTCTATTTAATGGGGTTCATTTATGAAATCGAGATTTATGCCATCGACTTTGAGTTGTATTTTTCTTTGATAATATCCAGCTTCTTTAACTATAGTAAGCAGAGCAGTAATTCAAGCCCTAAGTCGTAAAGTTGCCAATAAAAGCAAAACCTTTTTATTACATCCATACGTACCATACATAACAAAAACTGGATTACTTTTTTCTACAGGTTATGCCAATATGATCTTGAAAAAGACGTTCATTCCGCTGTAAATCCTTTTTTCCAGTTTATCAGGTCATTATTAATTGCTGATCGGAGAAATGCAACCGACACAGCACGGTGCCAGTATTAATCATCATCATCAACATAATAATAATAACGATCATTAATTACATTGGTAGAAATTTTGTAAAAGGTCATCAATCAATGCGGTTTATATGAATTTTGATTTTCCTTTTTTCGTTTTTTGTAAATGATTGACGAAATTCAATTATTGAGTATAAGATAATTAAAAAGTTAGAGGTTATTTCAGTAGTATATCTAAATAGTATATGTATAATGGCTTTCTATTTCGGCGGCCATTTGAGGTAACAGGCGTAAATAAGTAAGTAAGTAAGTAAGTAAGTAAGTAAGTAAGTAAGTAAGTAAGTAAGTAAGTAAGTAAGTAAGTAAGGAAGGAAGGAAGGAAGGAAGGAAGTAATTAATGCCCTCTTATCCACTCCGATTAAAAAACTTGAGATCAATATTATGTAATATTATGTAATTTTGTAGTTTCGTGTACTCATATTCATTTAATACATATATTTAATGATGATTTTGACGATAATAAAGAATTGGATAGCATTTTTACATGGAATAAGTATCACAGAAACCACTTACATTTTGGTGTTCACTTTCTTGAAATACTTTTTTCATAGTTGAAGTCATGAGTCAATTTAAGTTAGACCACCATTGAAAACCTGGAATCACTGGACGGTCGTTTCGTCCTAGTATGGGACTTCTTAGCGGTGCTTATCCACTATCCTGAATATGTGACTGGTGTCCAGGATCTTTTGTCTCACACTAGAATACTTAATCTCTAGAATACCTATTTGTTGAATAATCCATAGTAAATGATGTTACAGTTAAATGTAAATGTCTCTATAAAGATTTCAAAAATAAACTTAACTTTCCTATTTGGATGGGCCTGATAAAGATAGAATACGATCTGGTCTGTGGAGTTGCAGAAAGCCAAAATTATGTACACTATGCAGGCCTTTCTTAGTTACTTACTTACTTACGCCTGTTACTAACAATGGAGCATAGGCAGCGTTTCTTTTACCGAGTTAGTTTTCTACGGGATTGGGGTCGCTAACCTCATGCTCAACTCCCGTCTTCTATCTGGGCTTGAGACCGGCAGTATCCCCCGGAGAGGCCACAGGCGTAGTTTTTTTATGCAGGCCACCTTGCAGATAATGCCAGCTGATGAACTCATGTCCACCAAATTATTATTTATAACTTCTAAACCCACCCTTCCTTGTGAGAAGGCAACATTACTGTTAAACTGGTTGTCTGAAAGAAACACATTATTGCCGTCACACCTCTGTAAATTGAACAGTACGACTTTGCATTCGTACCTTCGTTTTACAGATGTCAGTCTTACTGCCCTTCAACCAGCCTCTGTCACGAAAGGACCTTGAGAAATGATTGTTCCAGACGGTATAGCTCCATTGGTTTATAAGAATAAGGAAGTCTGATCACCACGTCAAGGTAGTAGCAACGGTTTGGTAACTATTGATAATCGAATCTGAATGTTTTGTATTGTGTTAGTAAGATTTTATGATTATTAGTAATAATAACTATATGTAAGTAGTTACAATGGATTGTAATTTATTTTAGAATATTTCAGTGTAACGGAATAAGTCAAAAATTCATTGTCTAGTTTATAGAGTGTGTGTGTGGGCATGGATACTCGATAGTGAAAGTTAAGATTATACACATCCATTAGGGAACTTGAAAAAATAACGAATAAGTAATGTCCAACTTAACATATATCCATAAATTCCAATGGTTGTCGAACAAATTTACATTTCAAACCGAAGATTAAATAATGGTTAACTTCAAGCCAAAACTTTAATTCAGAATGACGTAATACATAGACTGAAAGACTTATAAGTTGCTGTAATGATTATCTCATATTTGTATATAAAGAATCTTACTCAAAGTAAATGGAAAATGTGGTTAACTGAATTTATCACATTCAATCTTAACCTGTTACCCCGCTTAAGGCGTTTGAAACGTACTTAAAATCTGCAACCAACACTGTTCTGAACTTACCTTGTAGCGTTGGTTGCTATGTCAAGCTCACATAGCTTGTTCTAGTTTTCGGACAGGCCAATTTATTAATCTTTTTTGAGTCACTTTTTGAGCTTGTTAGTTATTTGCTTGTCGACATAGACTGTTTTTTTATGTAAACGTATGTGTGTGCATTTCCTATCTTACTCATCACATGTCTGTAACGTATATTTGTCTGACTATAAACGTCATTTCACACTTGACTAAATTGATTTGGCTCACATACCCTCTCCAATCCGTTTCGCTTCGCTTCCTTCGTTCCGCCACCTTGGATATTAGAGAATCATTTGACATTTGTATTGAAAATTCTGACTTTGGTGTCGTTTGACAGACAGTTGTTTTGAGTTCCAGATGTTCTTCAGTTGTAAATATGCTGCTCTCGCTTTGCCGATCCGCGCCCTCGTATCTGTATCTGATCCACCATGTTCATCAATGATGCTGCCAAGAAATGTGAAGGTTTTCACATCCTACAAAGCTTCTCCGTCAAGTGTAATTCGATTGATGCATGCTTTATTAAATCGGAGAGTCTTGCATTTCCTTTTGTTTATATTGAGACCTACTGCTACTGAGGCTGCTGCCACACTGTTCGTCTTCTCCTGCATTTGTTGTTGCGTGTGTGATAGAGGAGTCAGATCATCTGCGAAGTCTAAATCGTTCAGCTGCATCCTAGCTGTCCACTGTATCCCGTGCTTCTCTCTAGATGTTGACGTTTTCATGATTCAGTCGATCACAAGGAGAAGGAGAAAGCGTGAGAGTAAGCAACATTGTTTAACACCGGTCTTTACCTCGAATGAGTCGGTGAGTTATCCTCCGTGGACGATTTGGCAGTTTAGTCCATCGTAGGAGTTCCGTATGATATTGACTATGTTCTCAGGCACGCCGTAGTGTCGAAGAAGCCTCCATAGTGTTGTCCTGTCCACGCTATCAAATGCCTTCTCGTAGTCAATGAAGTTGATGTAGAGTGATGAATACCATTCAATTGATTGTTCCACAATGGTCCATAGAGTTGCGATTGATCCTTACGGAATCCAGTTTGTTGATCTCGAAGTTTGGCGTCTATGGAGTCCTTCATTCTGTTTAACAACACCCTGTTGAAGACATTTCCCAGGACTGAGAGAAGACAGATGCATCTGTAGTTATGACACTTGCTGAGATCTATGTATAACAGTGACTAGTTATTTCGGTTGATAAGACAATTTCTTCCTCATATATTCAGAGGATCATATAAAGTTATTTTAATTATACATTTTTTGAAGGGGATTTTGTGGAGATTTCAGTACTTTTATCAAAGTTGAAATCATGAGTCAATTGAAGCTAGACCACCATGGAAAACCACAAAGCACTGGACAGCCGTTTCGTCCCATTGTGGGACTCCGCAGCAGTTCGCATCCACGATCCCGTACTCGCGAGATTCTGAACCCAGGACCTACCAGTCCCGCGCGCGCGAGCACTTAACCGATAGACCACTGAGCTGGCCGGCATTCAACGGTGTTAATGTCTAACTTCAACCAATCCTATGTTAAATCTATGTTAAAAGATACAAGACATCTAATCATTTCTCATCGGTTTATCCTTATATTATGGTTTTGCCTTAGAAATCAATTACCCAAGGGTTTTCTTATTCATAAAACTGTTCTAATGATGAAATCTATTAACATTTATAAACTTTAGTGTTTCGTTTTTTTCCCTGGTACTTTATCTAATTGGTCATATGATTTCAGTCTAAAATTGCAAAGGATTACATAATCAGTTATCTAACTTTCTGATGTTATGGTTGAAGACTTTAATTGATGAAACTTTCATTGACCTATCAGTTGTATGAGGATTATAGGAAAGGAAGTTTGTGAACTTACTGTTTGTGTGGATTAGGGGATATTTTTTTAAATCATCGCTTTATTTCATTCATAATTTCATACTTACTTACTTTACTTATTGCCTGTTACTCCTTCTAGAGAAGGATAGGCCGACTACTAGCATTCTCCATCCAACTCTGTTCTTGACAATCCTTTTCAGTTCTTGTCAGTTGTTATTTATCCTTTTAATTTCTGCTTCCCTTTCTCGACGCTGTGTGTTCTTTGGCCTCTCCCTTTTTCGTTTCTATTCAAGATTCAAAATTAGGGCTTGCCTAGTGGTGTAGTTTGATGATTTCCTCAATGTGTGTCTTATCCACTTTCAACATCTTTTTCTGATTTCCTCCCTATCTGGAAACTTGTTTGTTCTCTCCAGTAGTAGGCTGTTGCTGATGATCAATGGACATTAAGTATCATATATAGACAATTGTTTATAAATACTTTTATCTTTTTTGACGATGATTGTGGTAGTTCTGGAAGTTTCTGCTGCGTACATTAGGACTGTTTTGAAGATTATTATATAAATCTTTTACACCGGAAATATTAACTTCTTTCTGATTTCTTTCCCCATTGGAATCCGGTTTGTTCTCTCCCACTGTAGGCTTTTGTTGATAGTGTTTGGCCGACGGATCCGAAGTATTTTGCGTAGACAACTGGTAATAAATACCTGTATCTTCTGAAGATGGCCTTCGTAGTTCTGCACGTCTCCGCTCAATACAGTAGAACTGTCTTGACATTTGTATTGCAAATTCTGATATTGGAGTTGTTTGACAATTGTTTCGAGTTCCGGATGTTCTTCAATTATAAATATGCTGCTCTTGGTTTGCCGATCAGCGTCATCACATCTGCATCAGATCAATTGTGTTCATCAATGATACTACCTTTATCTGATTAGCGTTTTTTAGCGAGCTAATTTTCTACGGGATAGGGTCGCTAACCTCATGCCGAACCCTCCTCCTTTATCCAGGCTTGTGACCAGAAGTAGCCACAGGAGGAGCTACAGGCGGAATTCATTAATTTACAGAAAAACAGAAAAGCAAAATATGCATCGGAAATTCATTGATATCCAACTCAGTATACAATGGAGACAAACCATTTAAACAACTCAATATCTACTGTCCTATTCAGAATATCAGTCAAACTTTTTATGTAGATGTATTTCCATTTACTAGACAATTATAATAATAGTAAACAAAATCCGTTGAATGGATGCAACCATAGAAATACCAATTAAGTCACTTTACGTCCCATAATCTTGGCTCCATAGATTGTATAACTGTTGTTGTTGTTATCCAGAATACAAATGAATGGAAAAATATTAGATTATTACTCAGTAATCGTATAATGACATTCAAATAGACATTCAAATTCACTTATATCTACTTTTATAGTCACCTCAGTCATCACTATTATGAATTGTATGATTATGTATTGAGTTTAGGATACGAATGAATGGGAGATTTTGTAAAAATGAAGGTGAGATCAAGAACGATTTGATATATGGGGTGAGTATTACCCAAAAACCTTTCAAAGATGACAAACTGAGCTCGAATAATAAGACAGAGACTTACTTACTTACTTACTTACTTACTTATTTACTTACGCCTGTTGCTCTCAATGGAGCATAGGCCGCTGACCAGCTTTCTCCAACCCACTCTGTCCTGAGCCTCCGCCTGTAGCTCCTTCGGGGGCTACTGCCGGTCCCAAGCCCGGGTAAAGGAGGAGGGTTGAGCATAGGGTTAGCGACCCCATCCCGTAGAAAACCAACTCGCTAAAAAGACGCTTACCAGAAAAATAAGACAGAGGGTCCAATTAATAATTATGTTATGTCTTGATAACAATGGCTAAGTGTAAACATTATCTTTATATTTACTATTATTATTTATCAGAAGGGGTTTTGTGGATATTTTAGTAATTTTATAGTTGAAATCATGACTCAATTGAGGCTAGATCACTATAGAAAACCAGGAAGCACTCGATGGCCGTTTCGTCCTATTGTGGGACTTCTGAGCAGTGCGCATCCATCATCTTGCCTCACGAGATTGGAACCTAGGACTTATTTAAACAAATAATCTTTAAATAAAGTCGAATCACTTTCAAGATTGTTTATTTCCTTACTAAAATAACAAACTCATGATATTCTGGTTAAAAAAATGGCCTTTGGGTAGGTATCATCAATGGCGTTGGATGGTGGATTGAATAGATTTACTAGAGGACTGTGGACTACTGTGTGTCAACTTAGTTATTCAATTCCTACGATTCTTGATGATCCTGAATTGGATTTCTGATAGGGGTCGAATACTTGTCATTCAAACTAAACAAAGGAATCCAAAATTATTGTGCTTTGCTGAAGCTGTATCAATTAAAGGTTCCTTTATATAGAAATTAATTAAAATGTCTATTATCATAATTCTTACTTCTGAGCTTTATTCAACTAATCTATATTACGTGACTTTGCGACCTGATTTTAGTTTGAATCTTAGCGGGTTATTTTTTTTGATGAGCATTTTTTTAAGCGAGTTAGTTTCTTTTACGGGATGAGGTTGCTAACCACATACCCATCCCTCCTCCTTTATCCAGGCTTGTGACCGGAAGTAGTCCCAGAGGGGCTCCAGTTGGAGTTGAATCTTGTAAAAAAGTAAATTGTTAAACCAGTTAAGTTGATTATCATTAGTTCATTTCTCATTTAAATTTCAATATAATTTACTTGATCTGTTCCCCCAAACGCTCCGGTACGGCCGAGAGTGAAGAGAGTCCGCTCTCCTTCTCCAAATGCTCTCACATGGCCAAGCGTATATAGCCTCTGTCAGGGAAGTCCTACTCACTGCCTTCTCACAGTGGCATTACTGTTGTTTACAAAATTGAGAGGACGAAAAGTGAATGTCCGGTGCTTTAACCGGGTTGGATGACTCGGAATGTTCACCTAGGGGAGTTGGAAAACCCTGATTCCAAACCAATGGTGCACATGGGCTCCAGTATCTTGCTGAGGGAACAACTGGAGTATGAATCAATCGTCGGTCACTGGCTTCCATGGGACTGAGTCTCCTCACGATGCTCCACTGCCTTGTGGATCAGACCTTAAGGTCAAAGGATCCGGTTGTGGCCCCCTAAGAAAACCATTTGCTTCGGTTTAGGCACCCGGGCAGTGTCACAGCCCTAACACAAATCAAATGAGATTTGTGTGGCGCATATATATCTGGTTACCCTTTGTACCAATATTTATGTGTTCAAATAAAAAAATAAAAAAATTTGATCTGTGATCCATTCGATTTGATATCTACATTTGAGATATAATGCTATGTATACACAATGAATACTCTAGGTATTATACAGCTTTTATCGATCATTTTAAAGTTTGAAATGAGCATCCTTTTGATTCTTTTCATAATGTGTACATTTTTCTTTTATTTACAGTCATATATGTAACAAATACAATGGACAACCTGTGTGTTGTCCAGGTTGGCGTAATGGTATTGGTGCACCGTGTATAATACGTGAGTTTATTTCCCAATTTACTATTATTAACCTGATCTTCTAAATATGTTTTTTTTCTTTCTTTAAATGAACTATTTGTATTTTCTTTATTTGAAATAAAAATGTGGATCAACACTTCACGTTTGATTAACTCAAAGGTATCAGATTGAGGATAGTTGGAACTTAGTCAATAGCACCATCAGTGGTCTAGAGGTTGACTGCTCGCGCTCGAGACAAAAGGTCCTGGACACCAGTCATGCGCGCAGGATCTCACATGTGCATCGTGAGGAGTCCCATTCTAGGAAGAAGCTGCCGTTTAGTGATCCATGTTTTCAACTGTGGTCTAGCTTAGATCGACTCATTAATTCAACCATTAAAATTATTATAATCTCCACAAATCCCCATTCTGATAATAATCATGTGCTCAGTAGTGACTAGCTTTAAGGTGGATTTCATGAAATTCTAGAAGAGAAGCCGTAACCAGTGGAGTAAAATCCGTGTCGGGTGAAGACACTCATTCACTTTAGACAGTGAATAAAGGGTTGCGTAAGATCATGGATCGATTGAAGTTAGACATTAACACCGTTGAGTGCTGGTTCAGCGGTCTAACGGTTGAGTGTTTGCACGCGAAACCAAAAGTCCTGAGTTTGAGTCACGCGTGCGGGACCGTAAATGCTCAATGATGATGAAGAGACCTATACTAAGACGAAAGGATCGTTCAGTACTCTCAGGTTTTCAATGGTAGTCTGGCTTAGTTCAGTTCATAGATTCGACTGTTAAAAATAGTTCAAAGTCATCATATTTGTCGGAAGATTTCAAAAACTTAGGTTTGATTATGAATTTGTGACTGAACGATAGTATGGAGTTGTGCATTAATCCATAATTTCGAATCAGTCTAACTTCTGTCAGTCGGTGATTCAACAATTCTTAAATGAAATCAATGTCTCGTAAATTTTGTTAAAATGAACATAAAATAGCCATTGAATAAATCTACTAACTCAAAGAATAAAAATCTATTCTTTGACGTCATGAACCGGTCTGATTGAGGGAACTCGTGGGAACCTGAAAACACTGGACGAACGTTTCATGTCAGTATTAGACTCCTTGTCAGTGTTCACTCTCGACTTCTCACTCAAGAATCAGACTCAGAACCTTTTGTTTCATGTGCGAACACTCAACTTCCAGATCGCTGAGCTGTCATTAACGAAGTTAATGAAATTTCACTCGCTTCACAATAATGAACGATTATCTTCCTTTCTCACATTCAACATGGTTCAACTTCACTTGTCATGCAATCTCAAAAGAACTTCGGAGAACATGATAATTTCCAGTATGAGGTTGTGGAGATTGTTGAATTTTATCAAATAAATAAGGTTAAACTAATATAGAAATCAAGGTGTCTAGTTGAACTACTCATTTTGTTGGGGGGGGGAAATGGGTATTTTATTGCCGAAAAAATTTACATGTTTGCTTATGGAACTGATATGAACAAATTGATTTACATAGGTGTCTGTTGTTAAAATCATAAGGTGGAAAACATGAATGGTGTAGACCTAATATGTTAAAAACATGATGTTTCTTTCTATCGACAGACAAGAAACATGTTGCATAAGACATTTTTTGTATAATTTTAGAAAAAAAACCATCAATATTCTAAATGTATTTATATTGTAACGAGGAGAGGATGAATGGAATATTCTTGTTTTATCATATTTTGAGCCGCCAAATGCCCTGGTACGGTAGAGGGTGGGGAGAGTCAACTCTTCCTCTCGAAATGTTCTCACATGACTACGCGTATACAGCCACTGTTAGGGAAGTTCTATTCACTGAATTCTCGCGGCATCGCTCTTGTTTACGAAATTGAGAGGATGAAAATTGAATGTCCATTGCTTTAACAGGGTTGGCAGATACATCTAAGGAAGTTGGAAAACCCTAATTCCAAACCGTTGGTACACATAGGCTCCAGTATCCTGCTGAGGGAACAAATGGCGTATGAACCAACTATTAGTTACCGGCTACCATGAGACTATATCTCATGAGCGACACATCCAACAATGTCTTTAGTGAGTTACCATCTCACAACAGACCTGGTTGAACTCCGCTGGTCACGGCTTCTCACTACAACTCCAGGAAATACCTCTTGAAGCCAGTCACTTGTGAGCATATGTTGAATAATAACAGAAGGGGTTTTGTGGCGATTTTAGTAATTTTATAGTTGAAATCATGACTCAATTGAATCTAGACCACCATGGAAAACCTGTAAGCACTAGACGGTTGTTTCGTCCTATTGTGGAACTCTTCAACAGTGCGCATCCATGATAACGAAATTTGTTCAACTATTAATCAATGAACATTAAAACATCTGTTTTCTTTAAAATATATATTGACATTTTAAAAACAGATTTCCTGACAGACGGAGTCAAATATATACAGAAAAAAAAGTATTCAGTAAATGCTTAACTAACTACAAGTACATAGTAACTAAATTTTCTTTTCTTTTTCGATTGGATAAAAATATAGAAAAAAACGATGTCTATATTTTGATTGGGAAATTTTTTTTAGTTGGTTAAAAAAGATTTTTTTATAAAGAAATCTTAACAACAACTGTGATGCGAGTTACTTATATCCATATAAGTAGTATATGATGATGATCGGGCATTGAATGTATTTCAGTAGAAGATCGATAGAAATCAGTAAGATCTAATGAATTATACTTAAATCTGTCATTAACTAGGTCAGCAAGTTAATTAGTTACCATCATGTGACGAAAAAAATAATTAAATTTGTAACTATGTGACATTAGAAAGTTTATTCTTACCTTTCACATCATTAATAAAAATTAGTTTTTTGTATAAATCATTGAAGAAATTATAAAAAAAGACATTTCTAGGTATGTAGAATAGGTACAGTAATCACATTCTCTTTTCTAGGGAAACTATTTTACATTTGTAAGAGAAGTTGGACAGTGGCTAACAGTTGAATCCAGTTTGACGCACGTTTTGTGATATTTGGGACTCGTCAGGTGGATGTAGCTGGATCACAGGGTTAATGTTCACTCTGTGATTCGAACCCTGTGCCTTTCGCTTCAAACGTTATCAACAACCTCAACTCTGAGATGCAGGTACATTCAGCTAACGAGTCCCAAATAAAACGAAACGCGTCTAACTGGATTCCACTGTTAGCCATTATTCATCTTTGTTTATAATACTTATGAATTAAGGCTATATCGATGCAATACGAACAATATGCATATATGCCAATAAGAGACTGATCAATTGCAGTTCCAAAACATCAATGGGAAGATTCAACCAAACAATACCAAGTGGATTTATTTTATATTTGAATAGGTCTCAAATTAATATTAAGAGAATAAAATAGTGTACTTGTTTTGACATTCTCATAAACTGATTATGTAACATATTTGTTACAATAAGATTGGTTGACCTAGATGATATACATATATATCTTTATTTACATAATTGAGTTCCTTGGTCAGTATTTCTTTTAACAAGAGAAGTTCTAATTTAGATAAAGTAGACTTCAAAATTCGACCACAGTGTAACCGAAGTTCTTTTTTGATGTTTATATGAGTTTAATAAATGACGAAGTACATTAATTACAGTTGTTTACTAACATCAGTATTCTCATCATAATCAGCATACGAAGTAGATCCATAGTTGATATTCTCAGAAATATAACTACTAAGAGATGTGTGATATAGACATTCGCATCACTACTGATAACTTCATCGTTAGTAACATCCGCATTATCCTTACCGTTGTTCAACATCAAAAGGATATTATCTAATTTGATCTTGCAATTACGAATAAAATATGAACCACTTTGGAATTATTTAACTTTACTATCTACAAAGGTTTCATGTGTTCTCATCTGTTCATCGTTTTCATACTTGGTCACTTCAGTAATAAAATACAAGACATTCACTACCAAAAAATGGCATATTTAATTGCATATCGTTCTGTTTTCATTGTACAGATAGAAAAGGAATAGATAAGGGGAATGAGACATGGAATGTTTAGTCAGAGATTTCCACAGATACTCTCTGTGAAAAAATATTCATATTCATCATTTAATTGATAATGGTTGTTTACAGAATATTAATTTCTTTTATTTAAACACATAAATATTGGTACAAAGGGGCACCAGATATATATACGCCACACAAATCTCATTTGATTTGTGTGAGGGATGTGGTACTGCCCAGGTGCCCAGACTGAAGCAGGTGGTTTTCTTAGGGGGCCACAACCGGAGTCTTTGACCTAAAGGTGTAATCCACAAGGCAGTGGAGCATCGTGAGGAGATGCAATCCCATAGTAGCTGGTGACCAACGATTGATTCATACGCCATTTGTTCCCTCAGGATACTGGAGCCTATGTGCACCATTGGTTTGGAATCAGGGTTTTCCAACTCCCCTATATGAACATTCCGTGTCCACCAACTCGTTTAAAGCACAGGAATTTCGCTTTTCGTCCTCTCAATTTCGTAAACAACAGTAATGCCACGAGAAGGTAGTGAGTAAGACTTCCCTGACAGAGGCTATATACGGGTGGCCATGTGAAAGCATTTGGAGAAAGATAGCAGACTCTCCCCATACCAGGGCATTTGAGGGTATTAAGCAATGCAATGTTTCATTCCGGTTAAATTTAAACTTGCGACATTAACAACATTATCAAACGTACTAGTTAATACTTATTAGAAAAGCACAGCTACAATCTTAAGGAAACTGATACTTTACTCTAGAATTCATGAATCATTCAGATATTTATTATCATAGATATGATCACTAAGCTATTCAGGTAAAATATTTAGTGTCCACAAGGTTGGGTCACTTAGACTAGTGATCACATTGCAACTTATTTAGCAGAATTCAATCAAAACTAATCACCACGGAAAATCTGAAAACACTTGAGGGCCGTTTCGTAACAGTGTGGGACTCCTCAGCAGTGCGCATCCACGATACCGCACGCGAGCGAGTTTAAAACTCAGGACATATCGGTCTAGCGCGTGAACGCTCAACATCTAGGCATCTTAGTAGGCATCCAACGGTGTTATTTTCTAACTTCAATCATTCCACGAAATCGAATCACCGTTCACCATTTTCTTGAATGAGTTACTATCTCAGAACAGAACTGGTTGAACTCCACTGGTCACCGCTTTTCACTAGAACACCAAGAATATATCTCTTGAAGCCAGTTTTAGTGAGCATATCCTCAATAATATCAGAAGGGCGTTTTGTGGAGATTTTAGGACAGAACAGCAGTCCAGTGCTTCGAGGTTTTCTATAGTGGTCTTCTTATAATTGACTCATGAATTCAACTATCAAATAAGACATTTGTTACTAATTCGTGAATAACCAATGTATTTTATATATTACAAACTATCCTTTTCAGTAAACAGCTATTAGGAAGCTGTAACAGATTAAATCATCTTATGGTCAAGCTAGCTGATCGCTTATGCTCAACACTTTGTTAATTTTGATGAAGTTTTGTTCTCTGAGCTGGATGGTTTGGTCATGGAGCTTTCGGGTAGAAGTTTGTGCTGATGATGTCGTTCAGAAGGACGATGAAAGCTCCACGACCAAACTATCCAGCTCAAAGAACAAAACCCTGTTAAAATCACCCACCTGAACTACTAATCTTCTCCACCATCTCAATACTAAGTGAATGGAAAATTAGACATGATTATTCAGGCTTACATTGATGAAACTAATTATACGACATGTTATACAGCAGATATGAACTTACAATCACTTCAATGGCATATATGAAAGACGACATATGAATGAATATTGTTACCAAGAGAAAAGCAGATTTTTAGTATCTTCTTCTTCTGTCTTGTCCATGTTACTTCCTCACCCTTCACCAAACTACCCTGTACAATACATAGTTCTTAATCAATTACCTAAAACAAAAAAAAGAAGTAAATGTCAATGTTTAAAATAGCCTATTTCCCATTCAAATTAAACTAAAATGTTATAGATTAATTTTTCTTTTAAACATGTTGCAAAAAATTATTTTTTTTCGCGCAAAAAAACTTTAGTTGCCATGACAACTCATTGAAACATTCACTGAAATATTTACGTAATTGATATAAAGGAATTACGTTAAGCAACTACTATTAGTTTAGATAAGAATGTATAGAGAAAAAATCTATTTAAAACACAATTATATGAACATCTTGTCGACTAATTGGAATACTGGGCTATACTAGGTGTTTGTGAAGTGATTTTAAAACGGTTACTAACCACTTTACTACCGTATGGTAAGGGGAATCCTACATGTCTAAAATTGGTCTCAATGAGATATCCGGTTTATGTACTTTTGGTAATCCGTATAATCTAAGTAAATGAGTACCTGTCAGTTTGATTGATTCATATATGTCTGATGGAATTATCTGCTGATCTTTGAGCTTTTTTAAAGATCTGGTCAGTTCATTTTCTCGTCATTAATAAGTTTACTAATAGCCTCCTTATGTTTTTTAGTCAAAATACTTCTGTAGTTATATCTATTATTCTTAAATTGATAGCAAAAGTCAACAATGCTTGCTTTGAAACGTCCATGTTTCAAACCTGAAGTTGGGAATGGATCGGATCTCAGATGGTTAAGGTTTTCAAACTAGAAAAAATTTTGTATATACCTTTTCGGTACAGTCGAAAATTTATTTTCAACCGGTTGGTTCCCCAGGCTTTTGAGAAGTTGAATATGTTTTTTGTCTGATCTTTCTTTAGTTATCTTTGTGACCTAATCCATAAACTGGGACTTAAGGTTTTCTGTTAATTCATCAACTGCAAATTTTCTGCGTGCAATGTTTAGTTCTTTTTTTTTCAGGGAAAAAATTATTTACTAACTAAGTAAGTAAGTTAAACAGTTCAGTTTGAAAGTATTTAAAGGAGACTAACGTAAGAAATCTAACATGAAGATAAATATCAGAAGAGTTCGTGGAGGTATTAGTAATCTTAGGGTTGAAATCATCAGTCAATTGAAGCTAGACTATCATGGAAAACCTGGAAGCACTGGATGACCGTTTCGTCCTATTGTGGATAAATCATGGAATTTCATATCTGAATTAATCTGGTTATGATTTCTTTTTTTGATTATGTCAAATATCCATTGTAGATCTGTATAATACAATCACTTATCTTAGTTATCGACAAGGATAGTTCATTCATTTTTCTGAGAGTTTCTATATCCAACTACTTATATTATTTTAGTAATTAAGCTAACTGTTAAATGATTTGTTAACTCACTCATAAATATAGTATGGCTCCATGAGGTATTTCCTGGAGTTCTAGTGAGAAGCAGTAACTGGTGGAGTTCAACTAAGTCTGTCGGTAGATATCAACTCACTGAAGACGTTGGTGAATGGTTGTTCAACTTCGTGGATTGGTTGAAGTTAGACAGTTACACCGTTGGATGCCGGCCAGCTTAGTGGTCTAGTGATAGGTCCTGGGTTCGAATCTCGTGAGGCGGGATCGTGGATGAGCACTTCTGAGGAGTCCAACAATAGGGCGAAACAGGCGTCTAGTGCTTTTAGGTTTTCTATGGTGGTTTAGCTTTAATTGACTCATGAATTCAACAATAAAATTTATTATAATCGCCACAAAACCCCCTTCTGAAAATCTAATAAGACTACAATTTATAAATAAACCAGTCAGATTTTAGAAAGAAGGTCTTGAATGTTTTTTTGCGAAATTCATTCATTTTGACATTATAGCTGATGTCATTTCGTAATGAAAACTCCTACTATGATCCCCAATCTTTAATGTCCAACTGTCAACCATAATCTCGATTACGCAGATTAGTTTATTACCCTCATTTAACTCTATTAGGAAGATGAAAATTCATATAGCATTGCTCAAACATCGTCCATAAATTATAGTATCACCAGTCAGTCAGTCAGCTACAACGTAGGACCAGGCACATATATGCATCGATCTAAGTTGCCATACCTAACATAACAGCGATGCTGCCTTCCCACAAGGAGGGGTGGGGTTAGAAAAGGTTGACCCTAAAAATGAACACCTCGCCTAATCCCACGGATATCCGTCTCTGACGGTAAGGTCCCAACAAGCACGGAGCTAACACAAAAATTACCTACAAAAGAGTCGTGTGTGGCCGACCTCAAGCAGTTGTCCCTTGGGCACTGCGGTCACGCTCTCAGGTCACTAAGACCACTTCTCTCCGAATTTCCTTTTCAGGTACCTCCAGAAGAACCCTTCCACGATGTGGGCAACCGGGAAGTGATAACTGCCCTCATACCTCTAACACCACTATAGTATCACCATAATTATATGTATTTCCCTTAACAAATTATTCCGGATTTGCAACCGATTGGATGAATCTACTTCCTCAGAAATTTAGGGAAAATCATACTCAATAGATTTTATCTGTTAGTATTTATTATTTATCACACTGTCTTTGTCTGATTGACACAGCGTATCGAATCGATTCTATACTTCAAGACGTCCAGTTTGTATATGGTTAAGTCTGTTTCTAAGCTAGTAATCATTGAATGATATCTATTATGAAATAAGTTACTAACTATTGTATTTTACATGTGATTTCCTACCATTTCATTTTTTTCGATTTTTCTCTCCATTGAAAAAAAACAAATAGCTGTTTGTGCCGGTAATTGTGGTGAACGTGGTGAATGTATCAAACCAAACACTTGTATTTGTTCGGATCGACGTCTTCGTTTCAGTTGTAGAGAAGAGGATATTGATGAAGAATCAGATACAATGCAACTTGACCAAGCGGAAAGTGAGTATATTTTACTTGCTTATACTGATAAATATCCTGAACGATAATGTCAGCAGTTTGTTTAATAGTTAATAATCCGCAAGATATTGGCTAGCAACTAATTTAATATAATCAACCTATACTCTTCGCATTGCAAGTTATATTCAGTAGATAGATCTTAACTTGAACAAAGTATAAGCGAACAGTTTAGTTAGTCTATCAGGCACTGAGAAGATATTCGTGAGCTCTTTAGGTTATCAGATATCGGTTATGGGTGTTCTCTTTCATCTAAATAAGAAGTTTGTATCTTTTGGTGCGACTAGAAAAAATAGTCGGTGACTTCATGAGTTATGATTATGTCCTAGTTAAGCTTCTTTCAAACCTCTTATAATTACACTTAAACTGTTAAGTAATCTCTGTGACATATAATCGATAGTTATGTCTGATTATCTTCACTATTAAAAAGAACTAGACATTAGTACACGATACATTCCTTAAAGCGAATGAATATTATGCTGACTAAAGTTATCAATACTACTACTGTAGTGAAGAAGAACACAAGTGAGGATGACCAATGTATTATTTAGTACATAATTATAGAATTTCCAGGTAAAATATCAGAATCATACATTGAATAATTCATACGTGAAATCCCATCGTTTCGTTTTCACATCCTGTATAATTCTTCCAAGTCACAATTCATCCCTACTTCCGTTAGTGTTTTCTTCAAGTCTACCTCGAAAGGTTTCTGCTGTCATGTATTGCTCTTCTGATTGGTGTTACATACCACTTATGTCTGTCGACATATGTAGTATATACTACACTACCAGCGCTTCCTTTTATAAGACTACTAACACTACGACGTCTGCTATTACTGTTGTTACTACTCAGAGTGATGCTTGCTATCGGCATGATTTCTACTATTACCTCTGCAATTACCGTCATCTCAGGTTCTGCTGATTATGCCGTTACTATCACTACAACAATTACAACTTATTCAAATCACACTGTTATCATGAATATCATTAAAATGAATTTACCCAAAATGCATTATTTCTGAAAAAGTAATTTATCCAAACATTGTTAATAAACATCTGTGTAGTTTACCATATGTTAGTTATAACAACAACAACAAAAAAAAAGCAACTGTGTTTTGTGTAAATATAAACTACGCTAATGATAAATTCACTTGGTATTATTTGTTTGAATCTTCTCATTGATGTTTTAGGACTGCAACTGGACAGTCTCTAATTGGCATATGTGCATACTGTGTGTATTGCCTCGATATAGCCTTAATTCACAATCATTATAAGTAAAGATGGATAGTGGCTAGTAGTGGAATCCAGGACGCGCGTTTCATCAATAAGAGACTGATCAATTGCAGTCCTAAGACATCAATGGGAAGATTCAAACAAACAATACCAAGTGAATTTAAACTTCACCCCATCGCACAAGCAAGTGGCTATTAGGACTCAGTAGCTAAGTGGATAACGCGATGGCGTTTGAAGTGAAAGGTACTGGGTTCAAGTCTCAGAATGAACATCAACTCTGAGATGCGGTTACATTCAGCCGACGAGTCCCAAATGGGATGAAACGCGCGTAGTGGATTCCACTGCTAGCCACTATCCATCTTTCCTTACAATAATCTAATGATAATTAAATCATCAACATTCGTTAAGTAATGTAAATAATGTTCTCGTTGTTTCTTTGGGGGGGATACGCAGTTACAAATTAATCACTATCAGAATACATGTATATTCATATAAGCTAAGGGATCAGTCTAATTTACTAATGATATCAGTTAGAAAAGAGAAAGAAAAAGTAAGTACACACACACCTATAAGTTTCTAGAAAGATACTTCATTGTAGTATAAGGGTACTTGCTTATTAGTTTTTGATCATCACTATAGATTAAGCAAACACAATATTGATCATTACTATTCAATGATCAGCGAATGTGAAAGTCTGAATCAAACTAGAAGTCAATTACTAACTGACTACCTTAGTAGTAATGTTTCAGATAATTCAAATAGACGATACAGTTCACTTGAGATCTTGGGTAGGCGTTGTTGATGAATGTGAATAAACACGAAACCATGATTTAGGTTTACCTGTAAGATCATTTCAAAGATCACATCAAAATCCCTCAACAGACATGCTTTTCTATTATCAGCTCTTATTCCATTGAACTACTGTTTTAAACTTCATAAAATTTAAATATGTTTATTATATGTTCATCAGGAATGAAGCAAATAGTTCATCTTCTGTTATCATTGGATAGTTGTTTCATTCATGACATGATTGATTTCATAGATAAGTGAGGTGGTATTTTAAATGATTTATACATAATCCTTACAAACCAATATCACATCAATACTAAAGTATTAATTACAGTAAAATCCTGTTAAATCGGTATATGAAAGTTCAACTTGGATATACGTTCAAATCTGTTAAACGTTGATGTTTCGTAACTTAATCCAAGTTACTTCTTCAGACATATTCAGACTTATTATAATTGTAGTTGTATCAAAAATACTCTGCATTGTTTCTTTTGTACTATTTAAACTTGTGTTAATTTAATATTGGTCACCTATGAACTTATGAATAACTATTGTCAATGTGGAGGAACTAATTACTATGAGCTTTACGATTTCCTGGTTGACAGTCCGTGTCGACCAACCCGGTTAAAGCACCAAGCATTCGCTTTTCATCCTCTCAATTCCGTCAATAGCACCCCCACAGTGAGAATTCAGTGAGTAGGAATTCCCTGACAGTGGCTGTATGCATGTGACCATGTGAGAGCAATTGGAGAGGGAGAGTTGAATTTACCCACTCTCGACCGTACCAGGGCATTTGAGGGCAAGGAGGATGTCATAGTTGAGTGGCTACAACAAATTGAAATATGTAGAAGTTCCTTTATTTGTGAGTGCGATGTTTAAATGACTGCTGGACATAGTATATTCAGTCGTGACCATACTAGATTTTGATGTGATATATGTTGGAGGGAAACGTCTGCTAGAACAGAGAATTTTTTCGTTCGATCGTGATTAACACCAAGACAGATTATGATAATCGTTGCAAACTGGATAAAACTGACATCAGCCTTTGCAGATGTTACTGAAGTCTCAGAAGTTCAATAGAATGAGTACTTTCGAGATATATGTGCAACGAAAATAACAAGCTTAAATCAGTCATTTGGAGGAATCAACGAAACATACGTTAGAAAACCCAACTTCAATAGAAGAGGAAGTGCTAGGTGAATAGCCATTCCTTAATCCTACTTGGCAGGTCCTTGGTACAGATGATGGACATCTCAAAAGAAGCACTTCCAGTACGTGAAGAACCGACAAGCTACAATGATAATATCGATTTTACGAGAGTATGTGCAGCGAGGTACCACAATATAAATGGATGACTGGAGAGTATATCGATGCCTCTGTAGACTTGGTTACTTGCATCCTATCGTCGTTCACAAGCGGTGTTTTGTAGACCCCACCACGGGAGTATATACCAATCATATAGAAGCGAAGTGGTCAAGGGTAAAAGAAAATTTCCGACCTTATCATGGTTCAGAGGTCGACCGTTATGAAGTCACACGGATGAGTTCATGTATCGTATGCATCACAAGTTCAGAACTGAAGCGTATCTTTAAAACCTTGAAAAGTTTTAAAACAATTTTAAAGAAGTGTATCCACTCTAATCTTTTGGATTTTTGTATAAAATATTCCTACTCTATACCGACTTTTCTGATTTGCTGAATTTTCTCAAGGCCACTTAAGATTCGTTCAAGAATCCTAGTCTCGCCAAAAACGTTAGGTAAATCAATTGTTTAGTTGTAATAAATAGTCTATGGCTAACAGTGGAATCTGTTACGTTCATTTAGTGCTATATGGGAATCATCTGTTGGATGTAATTGCATTCCAGTATTTAAGCTCACATTGGGACTGCGATTACGTTTCTTTCATTTCAGGTTCGAACTTATAAGACATTCAGTAGGTCTAGATCGGCGGTTTTCTGATTGGTTGAAGTTTCTCAAGGTCACGTCGGAATCATTCAAAGGTCATCTTGAAATCATAGTCTCACCAATAACTTTCTTGATTTTCTTTTTTAGTGTGACTAATTTATTTTAGTTTTGCGGCAGAAAGTAAACCAAGCATGATGTCAGCGATTCCATCGATAAGTGCTAACACTTCTAGTCATTTAAATAGTTTCTAGAGAACAAATCAGTACTGTGGTCATCTAGGTTTCGCGTTGTTTAACACTTGTCAGCAAGGTGTACCTGTAATCTTGAAGGAATCGATGCTCTCTGACAGATTAGATATCATGGCACACAGCTTCACAGTCAAAAAAGTTACCACTAGGTTATCCAATTTTCTATATAAAACTTCAAGATTATTCATTCATTCATGTACATTAACAAGTGCCTACAATTTCCAATAAGATCATGACTCCTTATGACATCATCATCATGGATATTATCACCAACGTATCAAGAATGAAATTATTATAACTTGTCGCCGAGTAGATGCCCAGTTAATGTATGACATTATCTATTGAAACGCTGACAAACGAAAACCATACGAGCAGTCTAGATTACGTATCGGTCCTCCATCTACCTAGCCCAGTCAGTTGGGTCCAGAAAACCAATAGCACCCTCTGCGGTATGAATCCTTATATTTCAAACATACTGAGTTTATATACCAAACAGACTGACCACATTGTACCATACAATAGAAAGTAACATTTGTACAAAATTGAGCCAAATGTGGCTGTGAATAGGGGGAGCAGTAATTAATAGACTAGGGATAACTCAAGAATGGTTTACCGTATAACAATAGTTTATAGTTTAAAATATAGCTCATGATAAGGGGAACATGAATATGAATAGTTTAGTGATTTAGCAATTATACTATAAAAAATATATGCACAGTATTAGTTCACACATGGAACCATTCACTATTGTTACCGGGATATAACAGAAATATTCTTTCATAGATCTGGTATCATATCATTACTATAATTTAGATTCGATCGGTCAACTTACTTACTTACAGTTGCCTACTTTTCACATAATTTTCTTATTTTGATCGTTAGCAACTGTTTTTTTGACAAAATTCTACTTTTTCAAAGTGAATTGTTGGTAAATGTTTTTCTCAGTGAATGATCATCAAAAATACCACCCACCCTTTTTTCAAAAAAAAAAGGCGGGAAATAAGAAAAAGTGTCCTTTTAGATTTTTTTCTTTCTTTTTTTTCTTTTTTTTCGTTTTTTTGTTTAACCTTTAACTAATTTTACATTAAAAGCTTAGCAGCTGATTTTGGTAAAAATTTCCACAAAACCCCCTTCTGATATTTATTATATTCCGTTGATATCATTTAATTGAATCTTTACTTTTGATGTTTAGGATTGTAATTGTTCAGTCTCTTATTGGTTTATGTGTATCCTGTAGGGATTACATAGATATTGCCTTTATTCACAAGTATTATAAGCAAAGATGGATAGTAGCTAGGAGTGAAATCCAGGACCTGCTTTTCATTCTATTTGGGACTCGTCAGCTGAATGTACTCGTATCTCAGAGTTGATGTTTACTCTGAGACTCGAACTAAGTTCAGTAAGCATCAAACGCCATTGCGTTATTTACATAGCTACTGAGTCTTAATACCCACCTGATTGTGCAGTGGGGTAAAGTAGATAACGCGGTTGCGTTTAAAGCGAATGGTACATGGTTCGAGTCCCAGAGTGAACTCTGAGGTGCAGATACATTCTGCTGACGAGTCCCAAGTGGGACGAAACGCATGTACTCGATTGCACTGGTAGCCACTATCCATCTTTGCTTATAATCTTTATTATAGTTGGTTTATTTTCACTGATATATGTTATTAAACATTTTCAATTAATTGAATTAAATAACTACATACATTCAGTGATAAAACGTTATTTAAAGGATTCAATATTCGAATATCAGAGAGGGTTTTGTGGATATTATAGTAATCTTAATAGTTGAGATCATGAGTCAATTGAAGCTAGACCACCAATAGAAAACCTGGAAGTACTGAACTGCCATTTCGTCCTATTGTGGGACTCCTGAGTAGTGAGCATCCACTATTCCGCCCGCGAGTGAGATTCGAACCCAAGATCTATCGGATTAGTTGAAGTTAGAAACTAACACCATAGGATGCCAGCTCAGTGCTCTAGAGGTTAAGCATTCCTAGGCGAAAAACGAATCATACACTTTACAATTTGTATATTATTTATTATATTGACAGAACATTATTTTATCTCACCGAAGAATATCTTATTTGGAATCATGTATCATCTTTATAAAGATCTTAAATCTTATCATTCAAACAATATTATATAGTTGAGATCATGAGTCAACTGAAGCTAGACCACCATGGAAAACCACGAAGCACTGGACAGCCGTTTCGTCCCATTGTGGGACTCCTCAGCAGCGCGCATCCGCGACCCCGCCTCACAAGATTCAAACCCGGGACCTACCAGTCTCGCACCAGAGCACTTAAACGACAGACCACTGAGCTGGCCGGCATCCAACGACGTTAATGTCTAACCCCAATCTTATTCAAACAATAGTTGTATATCATTAATCTAGAATAGATTATTTTAATTGATCAGTTTGTTTACTATAAAACTATTGTTAATGCAGGGGTTTTGTAGAGATTTTAAAATTTTTGTAGTTTACCAGAGTTCTAATATGATGACACATCTAGTAGAGGTTGGTAATTGTGGGTATGAAAAAATTACCTACCACAACAAGGATCAGAATATTTAAATGAATGGATTGGAGTCAAACCATTGGATCTAAGCTCAACAGCCTAGAAGATATGAAGTCTTTGAAAGATCTGAAGGTTCTGTATTCGACACTGATGATATAATAAATGCTGACTACTGAGGATTTACAATTAAACTCCAGTTGCATAAATGAATTTATTCCGTGATAAAACTTTATCATCAATTTTCGCAACTCCCTATACCTAAAACGAATGTTTGCTTCGGTAGTTTGAGAGAATTAATTCTAATATTGACTTACCAACAATCGAGCTGAATATAGAATAGGTCAAATGTAGCTAGTGTAGTGTGGGCTACTTATATCCACACAAGTAGTACATAACGAAGGTCGGGTGTTGAATGTATTTCACTAAAAGATCGATATGGAAAGAACGGAACCGAAACGCATTAGGTACGAAAGTGCATGAACAATAATAATCGGAGACAATGGATAGATATTTGCAGAAGAAACAGTCAAGATTGAGACAATTGATTAATCGTTTGTAAATTAACTATTTCCTGTATGGTTGTCAGATATTAGTGAAATAGTTTGTAACTGTCGTGTTAAATACATTCAATTGTCCCCACTCATCTTCTTGTTCACTATACTAGCAGTGGAATTCAGGACGCGTGTTTTGTCCTATTTAAGACTCGTCAGTTGCTTACCACATTCGATATATTTTAAATAAATTTGTGTCATAATGACTATATTGAGACAATCAACTCTGGATGAACATTAGTCAACCAAACATGATCAAATTACAGTCGAGATATCAGTCAGTCAGTCAGATACAACGTAGGATCAGGCACATTTATGCATCGATCCAAGTTGCCATACCTCGTTAGCACAACAAGATGAACACCGGATTCATAGAAATAGTTAATTTAGTGGTGGTAGTATATAAAAGAATAGGTTGTATATAAAGATATAGTATAGGAAGAAAGACAGATATGAAGCAATTTTAATCTTAAGGTTTAAGGAAAGATAAAGAGTGTATACACCTACGCCATTGTGATCGATTCTGAGCCATGTCACCTAGAGTCTGCAACAATTGGTTACGATAGTCATGCGGATCCCAACCAAGTAGTCTTTATCTACCAACATGGCTCAGACAAGAAGTTCGTGACTTCAAACTCTGATGCCAATGTCAAGATATCAACAACAAGATAATTCAAATCATTGTAAATTAAATTAAATATAGCTAAATGTATCATTTTTTTTCACTTATCTTTGATAGATCAATGTCCGGATAGTTGTAATGAACATGGAACCTGTGAAAGTGGAGCATGTATTTGTCAAACAGGATATAGTGGGCGAAAATGTGAAAGTGAGTGTATTTCTCATAAAGATTATATAATCTATGTTTATCTCCTTTGCGATGATCTTCCACGATCATACATGTTGAATAATATAGTCAAAGTATAATCATCTTTTTGTGACAAAAGGAAAGGAACCCAGAGCGTAAGTGTTATATCGTGTGAATGTGTGCCCTGTTAATCTATATGAACGTGATGAGTCCGCCAATCAGAGAGCAGCAAATTATCGATTGGGACAGTGACACACAAAAACCGTTCGAGCAGTCCAGAGTACTTATCAGTTCTGCTATCTGCCTAGCCCAGCCAGTTAAGTCCAGAACACCGATAACGGCCTCTACAATATGAATCATTATTCACAAACATACTGGGTTTATATACCAAACAAACTGACCACATCGTACCAATAAAATAGGAAATAACATCTGTACAAGAGTTAGCCAAATGTGGCCGTGAATAGGGGAACAGTAATCAATAGACTGGGTATAACTCAAAAATGGTAAATTGTATAATAATAAACTGTAGGTCAAAATAAAGCTTATAGTAGGAGGGACAAGAATATGGATACTTTCGTTACTTAACAATTATACACTACGAAATATACATATCACATTGGTCAATAAGTAGTCCTCAAAAGTTACCATTCATAATTCTCCACGGGATATAACAGAAAACAAAGAAGTATTAAACATTTATGTTCTTAATTGTTTTGAATCTTTCATCAAAAATGTTCGATTTCATAATGAACAAACTTCTATTGCAGCGTTCAGTTAAGTACTAACGATCTAAGTTTCCAACTTCAGATGATATAAAATAATGTGTGATATAGACTTGATATTACGTCCGTTGTAAGGAGAAACAAGACGGATATACTGTAGTGAAGGAGAACACAGATGAGGACAACTACTTATACATTCAGTACAAACTACAAATTTGATTGATATAATAGAAAAAAAATCCACACTCTGATACTTCAGGCTTCATTGTTCCTGGATATCCACACCAACTGCTTTCTGTTTCAGTTCTTCTTTTCTCAATCTTCTACTGCTAGGTATTCTATTCCTGACTTATGATATATATTTAGTTACTTACTTACGCCTGTCAATCCCAATGAAGCATAGGCCATCGACCAGCATTCTCCAACCCACTCTGTCCTGGGCCTTTTTTTCTAGTTCTATCCACCTGCAGCTCCTCCAGGAGCTACTGCCGGTCCCAAACCCGGGTAATGGAGGAGGGTTGGGCGTGGGGTTAGCAACCTCATCGCGTAGAAAACCAACTCGCTAAAAAAACGCTCACAAGAAAAAATTATTCAAACCATTTAAACTCTGCCCTGGTAGTAGAAGAAATAATTATAACATCTCATGTTGAAAGCCGAGTTCCTTCGGAAGTCATTATGCCGATGCACCTTCTAACAACCAGAGCGACCATTTTACATGTACATAGAATGTCTGGACAATGTGGGAGACCGGAAGAGTCTTCCGAATTGCTGCAGAAATGAGAAAATACAACCTGGAGGTGCTTGTAATCAGTGAAACACATTGGACGCAGATGGACAACAACGATATATACTACTTATGTCAATATAAGTAGCTCATACGACAATACTACTGACAATAACTAATTACAAGAATAAATTCATTTAGTATTGTTTGTTTGAATCTTCCCATCGATGTGTTAGGACTGCAACTGGTCAGTTTCTAATTGGCATATGTGCATACCGTGTGTATTGCCTCGATATAGCCTTATTTCACAAATAGGACGAAACGCACGTCCTGTATTCCACTGCTACCCACTATTCATCTCTGCTTAATTACAAAAATGTTTCGTTTCTTTTTAGATTGAACTTTACAGTCTTCTTTTTGTTGTTGTTTATTTCTACAGCTAAACTAACGGGGGCTTGTTACACATCATTGAAACGTGGATTATGTGTTAATCCAATGCAATATAGAATATCTCAATATGATTATGAAGCTATTCCATTAACTCATGAAATTTGTTGTAATGCATTAGGAATTGCATGGGGTGAACCATGTCAAATTTGTCAAATTACACATTGTAGTAAAGGATATGAACAAATTGATGGAATATGTAAAGGTGAGATGTTTGATTTTTTTAAAAGGTCGAATAGAGTAATGGGTAGATATCAAGCTTATGAATGGTGAGTTTTTATTTATTGAATATTATCGACATAACAGATTGTTATCAGAAAGGAGTTCGCTTTTGTAGAGATTGTTGTAATTTAGTAGCTAAGTTCATGATCTGAACCTGGAAGCACTGAACAGCCATTTCATTCTATTGTGAGACTTCTCAGCAGTGAGTGTCCATGATCGTAGATTGGTTGAAGTTAGACATTAACACCGTTTGATTCTGACTCAGTGGTCTACAGGTTAAGCGATCGCGTGCAAAACCGAAATTCGTGGATTTAAGTTCCGCGTACGGTACCGTGGATGCACACTGCCGAGGAGTCTCACAATAAAACGAAACGACCTTCCAATGCTTTCAGGTTTTCCATGGTGATCTAGACTCAACTGACTCATGAATTCAACTATTAAATAACAATCTGTATGAGAAGCCTGAAGTTCAGTGACTTCCATAATGTAAATCGAGATGATAGTACATGCTTCCTGGCATGCTATATTGGGGTGAATAGCATTTATAGAGAACAGTTCGACCTTCTGAATAAGATATTCGGAATTTTGAATTCAACAAAACCTTCAAACTTAGTTACGATAAAAGTAGAATCTTTGCTAAAACAAATTTCCTTTTGAATCTCAACTGAAATTATGATACCAAGCACTTTTGATTCATTCATAGTCACTTACTTACTTACGCCTGTTACTCCCAATGGAACATAGGCCACCGACCAGCATTCTCCAACACACTCTGTTCTCAACCTTCCCTTGTAGTTCTATCTAATCGATGTTCAGTCTTCTCATGTATGCATCCATTCCTCGGCGTAATGTGTTCTTTGGTCTTCCTCTTCTGTTTCGACCTTCAGGATTCCATGTGAGGGCTTGTCTGGTGACGCCTTAGTGTATGTCCTATGCCCTTCCAGCACTTCTTCCTGATTTCTTCCTGCGCTAAGTTCTGGTTTGTTCTCCCCCATAGTAGGTTGTTGCTGATAGAGTCTGACCAACGGATCAGAAGTATTTTTCATAGACAACTGTTGGCAAACACTTGTATCTTCTGGATGATGACTTTCGTGATCGTCCAAGTTTCCACCCCATACAGTCGAACTGTCTTGACATTTATTCATTCATAGTACGTTTTATAAAAAGGGAAAATTTGTTCGCCTTACCCAAAGTAGTGATTACATTGCGGTTGTTATTCAGTAATCTTCTTTGTATTGCTTTTTCCATCACCAACTGATCTTACTTTGAGGACCATTGAAAACCAGGAAACACTAATAAGAGTTTTCGTCCAAGTGTGAGACTTTTCAGTCATATGCATACAAGACCCCATCACCACAGATCAAACTCAAAACCTTCAATCTCATGAACAGAGTTTAACCTTTAATCCACCGAGTCAATATTCAATGATTTACTCGTCGAACTTCATTCCATTCATAGTGTAAAACAATCATCTTCCTAACTCATAGGTGGTTAACTGAATCACATTTACTCATGAACATTTGGAGGTAAATGTAATTCATCATATACTAGACTAATATACTCAGAATGAATTCAACTGGATTCCTGAAATTTAACATGCATACTGATTTACTTATTATGCTTAACGGTAATCCAGTGGTATTCTCTTTTATATTAAGATATTAATGAATGTGAAGTGGATGGAGTTTGTCAACGAGGTCAGTGTATCAATGAAGAAGGATCTTACAAGTAAGTATTAGTTGAAAAACTAATTGTAAGTTCATTATTATCATTATTTAATTTCAATTTATGAATTGCTAGTAACTAGAAGTCAGTACAACGGCTTCTTCTTCATCATCATCAAAAGGCATGGTAAACAATGAGAAAACTGGTGTAGTGAACAAGAACAAAGGCGGGAACAATCGAATGCACTCGGACACAATATACAGAACATCTTAGTAAAATCTGAGAATGCTTCATTAGCAAAATGTCAATCAATCGTCTCAGATTTCATTGTTCTTTCGTTTCTACACAAATCATTTTTTGTTCTTGTTCTCTTTTCTTCGGTCTTCTTAGCCTTCTGCCACCAGGTATTTCATTTTTGACCGATGATATATACTACTTATATTTGTCGACATCAGTAGCATACATCACACAGAAAGTAATAAATAGAACACTGAAGTATTGGGAAATGACTGCTTTAAACTATAGGCTATGAATACGATGAAAAAGTTTCTTACCAGCCAAGTAAAATGCTTAAAGGATATAAAATATCGTTATCATACCCGACCTGAATGATCTGAAAGTCATCATATCGATCTTATATGAGATGATAGTTGATCTATTGTTGCGATGTTCTAAAGCAGAATTGAACATGCATAATCATTGGTCAGAAGGTTCTCAACGATTCTGCATGTAATGCTAATTCGATATATAAATCAATTTGTAGCTGAACATGAACACTGATGATTTTGGAACGGAATAAATTAAACCATAAGAATCATAATATATTTTACTAAATCATTTAGCTCGTACAAAAAAACCCCACTGAAATAATTCACCGGAGCAATGAAACTGTTCAATTAACTGAAAAACAGTTTACTATTTTCAAAGTTGAATTCAAGAGTCAATCGAAGCTAGACTACCAATGAAAATCTGGAAGCACTGGGCAGTCACTTCGTCCTATTATGGGACTCCTCAGCAGTACGCATCCACGATCCTGCACGTGAAACTCAAATCTATGAACTTCGGTCTCACACGAGAACACTTAACCTCTAGACTACTGAGCCGGAATCCAACGGTGTTAATGTCTAACTTCAATCGATTCATGGTCTTGCGGAACCACTTATTCATTGTCGAAGGTGGACACCTGTCTCATACCCGTCACGGATTGGATCCCACTGGTTTCGGCTTTCTTTCTTAATTTGGTCTATGTGCAACTACGTCAGGAAATAAATAAAGATGAACTGGAAAATCTTACAAAGACAAACAATTATGATTGTTACCTAACAACATTAGGTGACAATTACTTAATATTAGTTATGATATTGTTATGATGGAAGGATTTTATGTAATTAACTCACTGGTGTTATTCACTATCTTGAACATTGTTAAGGGTGATGACTAGTTCACCTATTTCTCGTAAACCTTTATTCAAGTATTATAACTGATTCTTACTTACTTATTTACTTAAGCCCGTTATAACTAATGGGAGCATGGACCACAAACCCGAAACACTCCAACCTACTCTATTCTGGGCTTTTCTTTCTAGTTATTACCATGTGCTGTCCATTCTTTTGATATTTGCCTCTAATTCCCAGTTCAATGGGTTCTTTGATTTGCAACTTTTTCTTTCGTCTTTAGGATTCCTTGTTATGATTTATCTAGCGATATAGTTTGATGATTTCCGCAATATATGTTTTGCCCACCTTCAGAGTTTATTTCTAATTTCCTCTTCAACTGGATGATGATTTGTTCTCCATCACAATAGGCTGTCACTGATAGTATTCGGCAAACGGATTATTCTTAACAGAATGTTAAGTCTATTGTATGGGTGCTATATAATTGAAGAGCTAAGAAGTGTTTCTATACTAAGTATATTAATAACTCGGCAAAACCAGCGTTTAAATATGTTTTTCTTACATTTCAGATGTAATTGCCCAGAGAATACACAATTTGACAAAACGACATTAGATTGTGTATACAAATTAAGTAAGTTAATCAAACAAATTTCTAGTCCTATCAGTAATCATTTTTTCAAATGGTTTTTTTTGATAGCCGACAACTTTCGGTCATACTTTACTTAAATCATCAGAAAAGGGGGTTTTTGTGGAGATTGTAGTAGTAAAAACCGTGACCAGTGGTGTTCTACTTGGTCTATTGTGAGATAGTAACTCACTGAGCATAATGGTGGACGGTGGCTCAACTTCTTGGATTCGCTGAAGTTAGACATTAACACTGTTGGATTCCGGTTCAGTGATCTAGAGGTTTTATTAGGGTGACATACACGGAGCTTTTGACTTGAAGGTCTAATCTATAAGGTAGTGGAGCAACGTCAGGAGATGCATTCTCATGGTAGCTGATGACATTCAATTGGTTCACACTCTATTCGTTCAGTCAGGATCCTGGAGCCCATATGCACTATTGGTTTGGAATCAGGATTCCCCAAATCCCCTAGGTAAATCCGTATATCCACCAGCCAAGTTAAAGCGCTAGACATTGGTTTTTCGTCCTCTCAATTCCGCAAATAGCATCTCCGCCCTTGCGAGAATTCAATGAGTGAGACTTCCCCAACAGTGGCTGTATGCGTGTGGCCATGTGAGAGCATTTGGAGAGGGAGAGCTTACTCTTTCCACGTATCAAGGGACCATGGATGCTCTGAAGACTGTATAACACAAGGGATGTTATAACAGGAATATATTAGTTAAAGTAGATACAAGCGAAGTAGAACCACTGCCGCATGGGCCAGTCTATGGCGTATGATTAACTGAATGCGCGTTGATTGTCCTTGACCTTGACGGGGATCGATGATCTGTTCAAAATTTAGTGACCCAACCGCCGGATACTTTGGCTAGAGTTCAGTGACATTTCACTGGTCCTACACCATCTTTGTTTACCTTGAACCGTAAGGATCTACAGGTAAATAACTGAAAATTTGTTCATCTTAAAAGTTGAGTTTCAAAGATAGATGGTTTTCTTTGAAGGGATATTGTTGAATAGTATTTCTGATCCTATTGAATTGTATGCAATGATCTTGTTAACATGCATCATCTTTTCTTTCCACACAATACAATCAATGTTTAATAATGAATTTCTTTTTATCATTTATCATTAGAAATGCCATGTGAATCAGATCCTTATAGATGTCATCATGGAGGAAAATGTATAGATTTACCAAGTGGTGATTATAAATGTATCTGTCCATGGGGAACTCGAACTTCACAAGATAGAAAATCTTGTAAGTTATTGTTTTTTTTGAAAAATTGTTATCATTTAATTTTCTAAAAGTATTGCTTAAAAATTTCTAGACAATATTTCATTTGAGCAAAGACGGATAGTGGCTAGAAGGGGAATCCACGATGCGCGTTTCATCCTATTTGAGACTCATCAGTTGGATGTACCTGCATCTCAGAGATGATGTTCACTCTGACTCGAACTCAATAACTTTCGTTTCAAATACCATCGCGTTATAAACTCAGCTACTGAATCCTGATAACCACTTCCTTATAAAATAAGGTGAAGTTTAAATTCACTTGGTATTGTTTGTTTGAATCTTCCCATTGACTGCAACTGATCAGTCTCTTATTGGCATATGTGCATACTGAGCGTATTTCCTCGATGTAGCCTTAATTCACAAGCATTATAAGCAAAGAGTGAACATTAAATCTGAGATGCAGGTGCATCCAGCTGACGAGTCCCAAATAGGACGAAACGCATGTCCTGGATTCCACTGATAGCCACTATCCGTCTTTGCTAATAAAGCTTATGAATTGAGGGGACATCGACGCAATATGCACAGTATGCACATATGGCTAATAAGAGACTAACCAGTTGCAGTCCAACACATCAATGGAAAGATTCAAACAAACAATACTAAGTGGATTTAACATTTCTTTCAATTTTTCAATCCAATTTGGGAAGAATTACAGAAGATTAAGAGGGTGAAAAAACAATCCATCTTCGAAGTTTCCTGTTACTCAAACTGTACATTCGTATTCAATCATTTAACAAATAAAATAGTTCAGAAGAGGTTTTGTGGAGAATTTAGTATTTCCATAGTTGAAATCATGAGTAAATTGAAGATAGACCACCATGGAAACCTGGAAGCACTGGACGGCCGTTTCACCCTACTGTGACACTTCTCAGCAGTGAGCATCCACGATCCCACCTCTCTGAGTGGTTTCGAAGTTAAGTGCCCGCACACGAGACTAATAGTTACTGGGTTTGAATCTCACTCTCGTGCGGGACCGTGGATACGCACTGCCGAGGAGTCCCACAATAGGACGAAATGGCTGTCTAGCTGGGTAAATAATTGCCAATGCATTGTACGGATAAATATAACAGTGCAGTATTTCTCACCATTTCTCTCTCGCAGACATACAAAGTAGTTTATTAATTTATTTGAGCACATAAACGTTGGTTCAAGGGGGCACCAATTACATATGCGTCACATAATAACAATGAAGCCAGTAGTAGTTTTCATTGATTTGTGTGAGGGCTGTGATACTACTCGGATGCTAAAATGGAAGCACGTAGATTTTTCAGGGGATCACTCCTTAATCCTTTGACCTGAAGTTCTAATCCAGAAAGCCGTGGAGCAACGTCAGGTGATGCATTCCTATGGTAGCTCGTGACCAATAATTGGTTCTAACGTCATTTGTTTCTTACAGAATCCTGGAGCCCATTTGCACTATTGGTTTATGATATGGCTCCTAGTTAAACGTTAATTTTCATAGTTGAAAGCATGAGTCAATTGAAGCTAAACCATCAGGGAAAACCTGGAAGCACTGGACGGCCGTTTCGTCCTAGTGTGGGACTCCTCAGCAGTGCGCATCCACGATCTCGCCTCACGAGATTCGAACCCAGTGCTACCAGGTTTCTCCTGGTAGTTTAGCTTCAATTGACTAATGCTTTCAACTATGAAAATACTGAAATCTTCACAAAAGCCCCTTCTGATTATAAACGTTGACTGTTATGATTGCGCCATCACTGATACGTCTTCTTTTTCGGCTCTTAAGCTCTACTAGTAAAACCGAAACACCGTGGCCATGTGAGGTAGAGTTGACTCTCCTCACCTTCAGTTGTACCAAAGCATTTAGGGACAAACCAACTAGTAGCTTTATATCTTTTATACATGATGCATAAAAGTACACACTTTAAGAGATATGGAAAAAATTCTTTCAGACAGAATGGAATCAAGATCATGTCCTAATATGCATTCAGTAGATTCATTTCATTTTTAATGAACAACAGATAATAATCAGATCACCTTAAAAAGCTCCAAATTGACTGACCAACTAACTAACTGATTGACTGTTACTATTACTGTACATATATCCATCCATTTGTTTCATTTTGAACATGTTCACAAATACAAGAGAAATGTGACCAGGAAAGAAATATATAACTTTTTTTAATAAAAAAAAGGGGGGGAGGAGAATATGTGATCCCGATCATGTTTTGGATCCAATTAAACAAACATAATCAAGATGAAAAACAGATAGGAAAGACAGAAAATGATTAAAAAAGAAAAGAGGTAACAATAACAAATGGAAAAAAAAATTTAGAATCAAGAAATTTTTTTGTGTAGTTGAAAAATTCCTTATTGCAGTAAAGTAAAATGTACAAAAAGAAAATGGAACAAATAGACTTTATAAGCAATAATTGGGAATAGTTATCAATGGAATTCACGATGCGCGTTCCGTCGTATTTGGGACTCATCAGCTGGATATACCTGCATCTCAGAGTTGATGTTCACTCTGGCACTCGAACCCAGTACCTTTCGCTTCAAACACCGTCGCATTATCTACTCAGCTACCGAGTTCTAATAGCCACTTGCTTATGCAATGGAGTGAAGTTTAAATTCACTTGGTATTGTTTGTTTGAATCTTCCCATCGATGTGTTAGGACTGCAACTGGTCAGTCTCTAATTGACATATGTGCATACTGTGCGTATTGCCTTGATATAGTCTTAGCAATGGAATCCAGGACTTGTGCTTCGTCCTATTTGGGAGTCGTCAGCTGGATGTACCTACATCTCAGAGTTGATGTTCACTCTGGAACTCGAACAAACAATACCAAGTGGATTTTACAAATAAACTTTGCTATGTAGAATAAATAGAATGTGGTTAGCAGTAGAATGTAGGATAGATATTTAGTCCTATTTGGTACTTATCAACTGGATGTATCTAAATCCCAGATTTAAAGTACACTCAGGGACTTGAATCCAGTACTATTGGCTTTTATATGTTATATACTTAGATACTAAGTTCGGATAGATATTTCCTTATGCAATAGGTATGAACTTTAGTTTAATTTAATTTCATGCAAACGTGTGTTCTAATGGTTATATCGAATGAACCTACACATAATGTGCATATCTTAACCGAGACTTAATATGTTTTAGACAAAATATCAACAATAAGATAATCCAATACGTTGAAATCAAATTAGATATTATAAGCAAATATGGATAGTTGCTAGCAGTGGAATCCAGGACACGCATTTCGTCCAATTTGGGGCTTGTCAGTCGGATGTACTTGCATCTCAGAGTTGATGTTTCTTTCTGGGACTCGAACCCAGTACCGTTCGCTTCAAATGTCATTGCGTTATCTATCTTTGCTTATAATACTTGTGAATTAAGGCCATATTGAGGCGATACGCACAGTATGCACATATGGCCAATAAGAGACTGATCGGTTGCTGTTCTAATCGTCGACCGAAAGATTAAACCAAACTATACCATGTGAATTCTAATTAGATATTGTTCTTCTTTCGAATAACATCATTTTTGATAACTTATTATAATTGTTAATGTTAACTAATTGAAAGTAGTCGATACAAAACCTTCTATGGATATATTTTGTATTCATTGAAACTTGTCTGTGAAGTTCTACCCCCTGTAGTGAACAAGAACACAAGTGGGGATAATCGAATGTACTCGAACACAATATACAGAATGTCTTAGTAAAATCTGAGAAACATACAGTAAATACTTCATTTGCAGTGTCAATCAATCTTCCCAGAATTCATTGTTCTTTCGTTTCTGCACCAATCATTCTTTGTTCTCGTTCTCTTTTCTTTGATCTTCTTAACTTTATACCTCCAGGCATTTCACTTTCGAATGATGATACATACTACTTATATTTGTCTACATCAGTAGCTCACACTACATCTCGATACGTAAAAGAATTTGTTTTCCTAAAATAATTTGATTATAAATCATTGAATACCATGGTGATGGACATTACAGTGGAAAGTATTAGGCTGTGGTCAAAGTTCTCTAAAACTGATATTGAAGATACGACTAGTATTCTAGTTTGACAACTAGCAACCAGTAACACCTATATTCAAAGCTTTCCCCAACCAATCGAAATCAGAAGTCAGATGCTAAGAGATCGGAAAGATATATTTGATACGTTATCAATATATCGAGAAGCATTTGCTCTAATCTGGCTAGTGAACGTAGGAGCTGTGTCCCACGCTGGTTCGTAACGTGATCTGGTACGGATGCATGACCGAAAGCCTTCAGTTTAACAAGTCCACTTAAAACAATGTGGTCAGCATGAAATGTCGAACACTTAATGAGCTATTGATTTAGGGGAATTATTTACAGCTGCAATATATTTACTCAAATTGATTAGTGTAAGCTAACCAAGAGCTAATCGATTACTAACAGTGAAATTTGTAATTTGTGAACGAACAAGGAACATCAACTCTTGTGTTTCATCTGACTACATCTAGTTATCTTTAACAACTTAGTATAATATACAACAATAACAAGCTATTTTGTTCAGTATCCATATTTCAAACATGATTGATGAGGAGTTTAATAGGCTTTAAAGACTAAATCATCACATAAGATTAACAACATTCAGAATTAAACTAATTGCAAACAATAATTTATTCAGCTTCCAACCTCATTTTAGGCTACTTAGTAGTGTTTATAGCCATTAGTTGATTAGAGGTAGTATGTCGGAGTCCTCGCTTGATCTGTATTTCATGCTGGTTCACACTGTTTGATAAGACTGACTTACAATCATCAGTTTTACCTCTCAATGACCACTTAATATAAATGTATCAGTCCTATAGGAGATCAACTGCTATTTAAGTGAAGAAATGGAAAACTCTCAGATTTTGAAACTGACTGACAAGTTTACAAATCCAGCAGAGAACATTAGTTCCTTTACGATTGTATATACACTTTACTAACGTGTTCAACATAGAATGAAACTTACCTAGGTTAAGTATGATTTCTTACAGACTACCCCTAATCATAGTTGAAAGCATGAGTCAATTGAAGCTAAACCATCGGTTAAGTGCTCTGGCGCGAGATTGATAGGTCATGAGTTCGAATCTCGCGAGGCGAGGTTGTGGATGCGCATTGTTGAGGAGTCCCACAATAGGACGAAACAGCCGTCCAATGCTTCCAGGTTTTCCCTGGTAGTCTAGCTTCAATTGACTCACGCTTTCAACTATGAAAATACTAAATCTCAACAAAAAACCCCTTCTGATAATCATATCCCCGATCAGTTAATACATAAAAACACTATTAGATAACGTAAAGCAAAGTTGATAGAACCTTTAAATCATCATTTATACCTTATAATAAAAGATCTTTATAGAGGTTTAATATCACTTAGGTATATCCATCTTAATAGATCATTAAGATAAATGTATAATCATTAGCCTAATTCCACTAATCAGCTGATACTAATTCCATCCAATATATAATGGTTAATGGACTACATTCATCATTTGACCTTTCAAAATTCCCATATAAAAGAACATGTTACTATGGAAATAGAAATTAAAAGGTAGTAAGAATAATAGGATTGAATAATCATTAACCATAAAGGGGGTTCTTCCGTGATTACATAATTAAAGGTGTATTAAAGATTTATGTTTCATTTATAAAGTACAACTATTTCTATCTCCTTGGGAATATGTATATATAGTGATGGTTTATCTAACTGATACGTCTTGCTAATTGAACCCTATGCTTGGTTCCTAAGCTATTCTTGTGACCTCCAAGCCAAATGTACACAGCGACTTGAACATGAGAGAAAAGGAGCAAAATATGCGAGAAGCACTTTACTCCGAAAGTTAATTTATGTTCAGAAAATATAGAGGGTTTTTTTGTATTTTAGAAGTTCTGGGGTTTTCATAGTTGAAATCATAAGTCAATTGAAGCTAGAACGCCATAGAAAACCTGAAAGCACTGGACCGCCTAATTGACTAACCATATTATTTAACTCCACTCACAACAATATAAAATGTTATATAATATATATGTACTAAACAAGATTACTTACTTACGCCTGTTACCCCTCGTGGAGGAGAATAGGCTGCCCACCAACATTTGCCATCCAACTCTGTCTTGAGAAATCCTTTCCAGTTCTTTCCAGTAAACATTCATCCTTTTCATATCTGCTTCTATTTCCTGACGTAATGTGTTCTTTGGCCTTCCTCTTTTCCGCTTCCCTTCACCATTCCAAGTTAGGGATTGCCTCGTGATGCAGCTTGGTGATTTCCTTAATCTATATCCGATCCACTTCCAACGTCCTTTCCTAATTTCTTCCTCAACTGGATGATGATTTGTCCTCTCCCATAAAACGTTGTTGCCGATAGTATCCGGCCAGTGAATGTTGATTATTTTGCGTAAACAACTGTTTGTAAATAGTTGTACCTTCTTGACGGTGGATGTAGTAGTTCTCCACGTTTGAGCTGCGTACAGTAAGACTGTCTTGAAGATTCTCACTTTGAAGTTATTTGACAGTTGTTTTGAGTTCCATAAGTTTTTCAAACGTACAAATGCTGCCATTGCTTTGCCAATCCTCCTTAACTAAACAAGATATTTTACAGTCTTTTTATGATGCTTTATAAGCATGAATACCATTTTTCTTGTATCATATTCTAATAAAGTGTAGATAGATGAGGAAAAACTATCGGAAAATTGGAATGCCACAGTTAAGTGTTCTCTCTACTGCAAATCTCACGTAATTATATAGTTCAATTAACAAATACAATGTTTAATATAAAAGAATAAAAGAGATGAAGGAAAACAATGTTAGAGTATTCATAAAGTTGTACAACCAATGATCTGTCCATAAGTTTACCAAACATATTGGTCACATTACCAGACAACTGAGCCAAAGAGTTAGTGAATACCTACCTCTATGGTTAAGAAAAAGTACTGTCAAGACAATACACAGCTCGGTTCTATTATACTTGATCGACAGCGGTCATGTAGTATATAGAAATAGGTCATTTAAAATTATTTATCGTATTCTTATTAGTTCTCCTCATGGGGTTCGATCTTGTCTCTTTCACATAGCAGAAGCTATAGGAATTCGAGCCAACAATCCAAGTCTTTGTGTTCATAAGAGATTTGTAACACCTTAATAAATGATTATATTTTCTTTACTCTTTCTTCGTTTATTTTTCTTCACCTCTTCTTATCATTTTCTTTCTAATCACTGATTTATTTTTTCCTTTATGTAACATTGATTCAAGATTTTATTATTCTTATTACAACTAGTACACTTGTCATCAAACTACTAAATTGTACTTGTTTATTATGTTTAGTTATTGTTATAATTGACTTATAAGCTACCTTGATGGGTATGATAAATTACTAACCATTCCACGAAACCTACTTCTGATAATAATCATCATGTGCTCACTAGTGACTGGCTTCAAAAGGTATATTCCTGGAGTTCTAGTGAGAAGCAGTGACCAGTAGAGTTCAACCGGGTCTGTTGTGAGATCGTAACTCACTGAAGACAATGGTGGACGGTTGCTCAAACTTCGTGGGTTGGTTGAAGTTGAACATTAATACTGCTGGATGCCAGCTTGGTGGTCTAGATGTTAAGCATCAGGGCGCGCGATCTATAGGTATTGGGTTCGAATCTAACTCACGTGTGGTATCGTGGATACACACTTCTGAGGAGTCCCATAATAGGACGAAACGGCCGTCCAATGCTTCCAGGTTTTCTATGTTGGCCTAGATTTAATTAACTCATGAATTCTACTATTGAATTTTGTATATGCATATAAATATTACTGTATATTAGAGTGAAGCCTGATGAGGATTATATCGAAAAAAGAAGATAACTTGATTCAAACATTTTACCTTTTCTTCCCTACTATCTTTATGTATTCTGATAGTAAATGAAAAATATAATTAATTTTCAATCACTTTATCAGTATTATCTTATTTTCCAATAATTTGTTTTCCCTCCTTACAATGATGACTTGGTTAAATGTATATGTTTATGATTGTTGAGAGAATTGTTTAAATTCACACTTATATGATTATTTAAACATATAAACATTGGTACAAAGGAGGCATCGAACAGATATACGCCACAGATATCATTCGATTAGTGTGAGGGATGGGATGCTGCTCGGATGACCAAACAGAAGCACGTGATTTTATTAGGGGGCCATATCCAGAGCCTTTGACTTGAAGATCTATTCCAAAAGACAGTGAACCAACGTTAGGAGATGCATTCTCATGATAGCCGGTGACCAATAATTGGTTCATATGTATCTGGTTCCTTCAGGATCCTGAAAGCTATATGCATCACTGGTTGGGAATCGAGGTTTCCCAACTCCCTTCGGTGGACCCTTAGTGTCCACCAACCAGGTTGCACTGCCAGACATTCGGTTTTCGTCCTCTCAATTTCGTAAACAGTAGTGATGTCACAAGAAGGCAGTGAGTAGAACTTACCCTACAGTGGTTGTATGCACATGGCTATGTGAGAGCATATGGAGAGGGGAGCTGACTCTTCTTACTCTAGGCCATACCAGGGCATTCGAGGGCAAATTCACACCAAGATTAATTAAAGTTATGAAGATTATCATGTATTTCATTTCTTTTATGTATGGGGTTTATTCGATTCCACGATCATTCATGAGGACTTTAGCACAGATCGACTGAAACGATGAAACTAAACTAACACCAACAAAGTAATGAGATATCATCTCTATGAAATATAAAGGTTCTGAAATTGAAATTTTGTAAAGTTATAAGGATCTGTTGTTGATAAGTCGGCAATTATGACTAATGGTCGCATGGTTTTCGCAAGGTTATTCTAATTTACATAAGTTTATCAAGTTGCATACAATTTTCCTGACATAACTGAATCTAATGATTGGAATTACTGTAATTTCCCTTATTTTAATACTGTGAGAAACACAAAGAAGTTGAGTTATCATTATGGTTGTGCGAATATTGTAAGTTTTTTGAGATCACGAACTGACGTACGTTTAACAGCCACTGAAAACCTAGAAGCACTAAACAGCTGTTTTGTACGCGTATGCGAACATTCAGTGATGCATATCCACGATCAGAAGGAGTTTTGTGGAGATTTCAGTATTGTCATAGTTAAAATCATGAGTCAATTGAAGCTAGACCACCATGGAAAACCTGGAAGCACTGGACGGCCGTTTCGTCCTATAGTAAGAGTCCTCAGCAGTGCACATCCACGATCCCGCCTCGCGAGATTCGATTCGCGAGACTGGTAGGTCCTGTGTTCGAATCTCGCGAGGCGGGATCGTGGATGCTCATTCCTGAGGAGTCCCATAGTAGGACGAAACGGATGTCCAGTGCATATCCATGAACTTACAATCGGGTCTTGAACCTACAACTGTCGATTTTGTTCACAAAAGCTTGACCTCTAGACCATTGAGCCATAGCCAAGTTGTACATGCGTTCAACCCTAGTCAATTCACTATACTGAAGATCGTGTGAATGTAGATACATAATGCTTAGCAGCCCCATATTAAGACAGATGGCTATCTAGTGTTTTCAGGGTTTTGACGGTTCCCTAACTTTGATTGGTTCATGATCTGAATAAGATTGAGTCATCATTCATTATCAATATAAGTCTGGTAGTTTTTTTCATGACAACATATTTAGTCAGCTCTTATTGCGATACAAACACTTATGAGCGAATAACTTGATTTGACCTTCATTAATAAATTGACCATATTTTGGATAGTGGTTGGCTGGTAAGATCTACGATATGTGCTTCTTCGGGTCTGAGACTCATCAGCTGCCATCAAATCTACAATTCAGAGCTAAGTTTAGTAATACTATTGGTGTGACTTATTTCATCAGGCTAGAGAATCATGATATTCAATAACTTGTTCAGAGGGTATGATATTTATGAATTTCAAGTATTTCAGTTCCACTTAATAATGATAAATCATAACATAGTTGAAAACGCGAGTCAATTAATGTTAGACCACCATGGCAAACCTGGAAGCACTGGACAACCGTTCCGTCCTATCATGGGACTCCTCATCAGTGCGCATCCACGATCCCGCACTCGCGAGATTCGAACCCAGGACCTACCAGTCTCGCGCCAGAGCACTTAACCGACAGACCACTGAGCCGGCATCCAACGGTATTAATGTCTACCTTCAACTGATTCACGATCATAACAGTTTATCTCAGTGTCAGTGTCCTAGATGATAGACGCTATTTACTTGTGAATTCTTTCCTTTACGTTTATATTCAGGCATAGAAGATAAAGAACTTCATTTTGATATATGCCAGTTGTATAAATCATCTGTATGTAAAAATGGTCAATGTATACCACGTGGAAATACATATGAATGTGTATGTAATGAAGGATTTGAACCATCAGAAGATCGTAAAACATGTCAATGTAAGTTTTCTATAGTCTTCTATAATAGCTTTTTTTCTATTCATTAACTTTATAAAGTTGATATTTGTTATTCAAAAGTCAATTTAACAGCTTGACAATATATAGCACATTGCTTATTGTCTAAGATTTTTTTAGCGAGTTGGCTTTCTACGGGATGGAGTCGCTAACCCCATGACCAACCCTCCTCCTTTACCCGGGCTTGGGACCTGCAGTAGCCCCCGGAGGAGCTACATGCGGACAGGTGGAGAACTACGTAAGCCATCATCCAGAAGATACAAGTGTTTATTAACAGTTGACTACGCAAGATACTTCGAATCCGTTGGCCAGACACTATCAGCAACAAGTTACTGTGGGAGACAACAAACCAGATTCCAGAGGAGGAAGAAATCAGGAGGAGGCGCTGGAAGTGGATAAGACACGCATTGAGGAAATCACCCAATCGCGTCACAAAACAAGCCCTCACATGGAACCCTGAAGGCCAAAGGAGAAGAGGAAGACCAAAGGACACAGACAGACATGAAAAGAATGAACAAAAATTGGATAGAACTAGAAAAGAAGGCCCAGGACAGAGTGGGTTGGAGAATGCTTGTCGGTGGTCTATGCTCCATTTGGGAGTAACAGGCGTAAGTAAGTAAGTAAGTAAGTAAGCCTATTGTCTAAGAGACAAATATGACAAACGATTATAAGCAGAGATAATGCGGTAGCTAGCAGTGGAATCCAGGATGTGCATTTCTTCCTATTTAAGACTCATCAGCTGGATGTACCTACATCCTAGATTTGATGTTCAGTTCAGGACTCCAGCCCAGTACCATTCGCCATCCAACTTTGCTTATAATTCTTATGACTTGAAGCAATCTCGAGACAATTAGCACAAGATTCACATATATATATCAATAAGAGATTGATCAATTGTAATCCTAAATATCATTGGGAAAATGAATGATACACAATGCTGTTAGTTATTTGTAGAAGAAAAAAACAAAATATATATATCTATTAGACAATGATTGTTAATTATTACAATTTTTGGACACTGATTACCTTATCAGATGTTAAAAAAAACAAAAAAAACAAAATTAAACAGTTTCAATCCAAGAAAAAAGATTAATCGACTACTTATAGCAACAAATGAAATTTGTTGCCTTGGTAACAAAAATGAATTAAAAAACACAAAAAATTTTTTTTCGAATTTTCCTGTCCATGATGTAATACCATATGTAGGTGAAACTTTATTTTTTTTACACATTTTTGAATAATGAACTAGTTATTATCAAGGGAAAAAAAGAAGGAAAATGACAACAATATGGATGGTGATGATGATAATGACTATTGGTTTAAGTGTTTAATTATAGACTGTTGAACAAAGAATCTTCTTAATGTTGAACATCTGTTCTATATATATTTATATGTAGATAAAGAAAAATAGATTATGTAACAACTGATTCATTCTAAAGGAAAGGTGGATAGTAACTAGCATTGGAATCCGGGATGCATGTTTCATCCTATTTGGGACTTATCAGTTGGATGTACCTGTATCTTAGAGTTGATGTTCACTTTGGGATTCGAACCCTGTACCGTCCGCTTATGTCTCATGCACTCGTTATTTTATTCATATTTGCTGATATTATCAATTCATTTATTTCGCACCTCTAATTACCTTTCGTTATTGTAACAAGACACATTTTAATCATCTTAGTGTATTCACGTTATAAATCATCACTAACTTATTAAGCATATTGTTATTATTCATATTACTTAATCTTTTTATTACATTATCATGGTTATTCCTTGTGTCACGTGTCCTCACGGAACTAGTACATAAAGTTAGGCATTAAGACCGTTAAATGCCAGCTCAGTGATCTAGAGGTTAAGTGTTAGGGCGCGAGACCTATAGGTCTTGGGTTCGAATCCCGTGGAGCGGGACCATGGATGCCCACTGTTCAAAAGTCCCATACTAGGACGAAACAACCGTCCAGTGCTATCAGGTTTCAAACGGTGGTCCATCTTAGATCAACTCATGAATTCAGCCATTAAATGGGTAATGTGAAAATAAGCATAAGTACTGAACCCCTCTCAATTATTACCTATTGGGATAGGGCTGATAATCAAACAAAGAAACAATTATGATATCTAAAGAACTATTAAGACTAATGGAAGTGATAGAAACAAAATATTGAACATTTTCGGGAAGAATTCCTTCCCCGAAACGTTTTATACTAAATATAGAAAGTGAAATAATAATCGATAATCAATAATCTGAAGAATGCAGATCAATATGATATCCTATACAAAGTTAAATGTAATTAGAGAGAAGATAATTCACACCTTAGACAAACTCCATCACATTACATTAACGGAATAATCCGTTTGAATAGTTTGGACATCGAAAGTTTGTCTATAATGTGCTTAGACCCCCCCACACACACAAATAGATTGCTTAATTTACTTTACAGCAGCAAGCAATCTGCAGCAATTCGGAAGACTCTCCCTGTCTCCCACATTTTCCGGACATTCCATATACCTATAAAAATTGTCACTCTGGTTGTTAGAAGGTGCATCGGCCTCAGGACTTCCAAAAGAACTCAGTTTTCATCATGAGACGTCATAATTATTCCTTCTACTCCCAAGGCAGAGTTTAAATGGTTTGAATAATTTTTTCTTGTTAGCGTTTTTTTAGCGAGTTAGCTTTTCTACGGGATGGAGTCGCTAACCCCTTGCCCAACCCTCCTCCTTTACCCGGGTTTGGGACCGGCAGTAGCCTCCCGTAGAAGCTACAGGCGGAGTTACTTTACTTTACGCCCTTTACAAAAGATTATTAACACTGATTTGTAACTCCGCTCCATTTGTTTGAATGGTAACAAAATCAATATAATCTTTATTAAATTATTTTTTTTAATATTTCTTACTAGATAAAGTTGATATTTGTTCTGTTCATCGAGGATATTTATGTACTAATGGACAATGTATACCAGCCGGTCGTGATTTCTTTTGTGAATGTAATCCCGGTTTTACTTTATCTTATGATCGTAGAAGATGTATGAGTAAGTTCATTGATAAGATCTAATAGATTAGTGAAAATGAATGATTTTGTTGAGTTCTAATGTGAAATGATTATTATCCCTTTGTAATATATTGAGGATTGGCAAAGCAAGGGCAGCATTTCTACAATTGAAGAACATATGGAACTCAAAACAACTGTCAACCAACTTCAAAGTGACAATCTTCAATATGAATGTCAACACAGTTCTTCTGTACGGAGCTGAAACGTGGAGAACTACTACATCCATCGTCGAAAAGGTACAAGTATTTATAAACAGTTGTTTATGCAAAATACTCAACATTCACTGGCTGGATACTATCATCAACAGCGTTTTGCGGGAGAAGACAAGCAAGCTTCCAGATGAAGAGGAAATTAGGAAAAGACGGTGTAAGTGGATCGGATATAGATTAAAGAAATCCCCAAATTGCATCACAAGGCAATACCTAATTTGGAATCCGGAAGGGAAGTGAAAAAGAGGAAGGCCGAAGAACATATTACGCCGGAAGATTGAAGCAAATATGAAAAGGATGAATGTTAACTGGTAAAAACTCGAAAGGATTGCCTAGGACAGAGTTGGGTGGAGAATGGTGGTGGGCGGCCTATGCTCCTCGACGAGGGGTAACAGACGTAAGTAAGTAAGTACTATATCAACAATTGTTACTCAAAGTAGTAGTGAGCTTTTTGATTATTTAAGTTACGCTTAATATATACTACTAACGTAGATTTCATTTTATCATTTCATATAGAAAAAGAACTCATAAACATATAGTTGAAATCGTGAGTCAATTGAAGCTAGATCACCATGGAAAACCTGGAAGCACTGGATAGCCGTTTCGTCCTATTATGGGACTCCTCAGTAGTGCGCATCCACTATCCTGCCTCGAGAGATTCGAACCCAGGACCTACAAGACTCATGATTTCAACTATGAAAATACTAAAATCTCCACAAGATACCCATCTGATATTAATCAACATATGCTCACTAGTGACTGTCTTCAGTGGTATATTCCTGGAGTTCTAGTGAGAATCAGTGATCAGTGGAGTTCAACCAGGTCTGTTGTGAAATATCAACTCACTGAAGAAAATGGTGAAAGGCGGCTCAACTTCGTGGGTTGGTTAAAGTTAGACATTAACACCATGGAATGCCAGCTCAGTGATCTAGATGTTAAGCGTTGGAGCCCGAGTCCTGGGTTCGAATATCGCCCGCGTGCAGTATCGTGAATGCTCACTGCTCAGGAGTCCCACAATAGAACGAAACTGTCGTCCTGTACTTCCAGGTTTTCCATGGTAGTCTAGCTTCATTTGACTCATGATTTCAACTATGAAAATATCATTATCACCAAGATCATAATCATTGTTATTTATACTCTATCATTTTAAAAAAAAGAGGACAAATGACTTCGTGACCCTATATACATATATACAGTAGTTTTTTTTGATCCGTTTATCCATTTTTCTAAAACTTTTGAAGTTTTTGAACATTTAGATTATAGTTGGCCATGGAATACAAGATGAACATTTTGTCCTATTAATGACTCAAAGGCCAAATGTACTTGTACCTCCCAGTGTTCATGTTCACATAGATAGCTTAACCTAGTACATGTCATTTCAAATATCGACGGATTAATTAAGAAGCTACTCAACTGATATATAGCAGTTATCATGGAAGTGTTTAATTAGTAGTATATTCATTTATTTTCATATATTTACTTATAGGTAAATGTGAAGAATTAGGACCAAGTATTTGTCCAAATGGTTATTGTATTGCTTTATCAAATGGTGATTATGAATGTCAATGTGAAATAGGTTATCAAAGTACATCGGATCATAAAAAATGTATCATGCAAATAGAAGAACGTGAGTAAATGTTCTTTTTACATATACTTAATTCATATTTCAGTAGTATTTATAACATCAAGGTCCTAGTATTGCATTTGATATTAGGGTAGATATTTAGAGAATAGATGAAATATGGTCAGCATCGGAATTCGAGATTCTTATTTCATTCCATTTGGAACTCATCAGCTGAAGTTAACTACATCTCAGATTTACATTTCATTCGTGGTCTCGAACTTAGTACCTTACGTTTCAAACATCATCAAGTTATACACCTATTTACTGATGTCTCTGGGTTCGACTGACGAATCCCAAATAAGATGAAACAAGTATCCCAGATTCCATCGCTAAACCCATTCCATCTGCTCCATGCTAACTTGTGTTACAATGGCTATGTCGAGGAAATCCTCATTGTATCCATATACGTCAACCAGAAATGTTGGAATATCAACAACGGGATAATCTAATCCATTTTAAATTGAAGTAAATATTTATGTTGAAAAAATAGTAAAGATATAGCCTTAGCTGAATGTATGAAATCGCATATTTACTCAATAAGGCTACTTTTATATTCGTTTAAACAAATAGTAACAGTAGTATCTTTTGGTTTTATTTCTAAGATTCAGTAGAATCGATGAGACACTTAAAAGTCCAAACATATTCAATGACCTTTGATTGACCTATATCTTGGTTTTAATTTATATGTTACGTTATATACTTACCCTATGCATGATATGGGGATGCCGGCTTAGTGCTCTAGAGGTTAAGTGCTTGCACGCGTGACTGGTAGGTCCTGGGTTTGAATCTCACGAGGCGGGATCCTGGATGTGCACTGCGGAGCAGTCCCACAATAGGACGAAACGGCCGTCCAGTGCTTCTAGGTTTTCCATGGTGGTCTTGCTTCAATTTACTCGTGATTTCAACTATATATAAAAAAATATGCATTATATCTTTAATGATAAGCTTCATTAAGTAGTATTTTATGACCTTTAAACAGTGTATGTAACTATAAGATGGATGTTGACCATCAGTGGAATCTAGGATGCACGTTCCGTCCTATTTCGGACTCATCAGCTGGATATACCTGCATCTTAGAGTTGATCGATCCGGGACTCGAACCCTGTACCGTTCGCTTCAAATTCCATCTAGTTGTTCACTTAGCTACTGACCTCATTTAGTCTGATTAACAAAATCATTTGTCATATTATGCTCTCAATTTTGTTTCTTGTTTTGATTAAACAGCTAATTCGAATATACATTTTGCAAAAACTGTTCAATATTACAAAAATAAATACTATGGTGATAAAGAAAATGAAGCTTATGAACATTCAATAGAAATGAATAAACCAAAATTACAAATTGATCAGTCCGAAATTGATGGTTAGTTCATAAATGTATACATGTGTACATAATGAGTTATTTGAATTTTGAATTATACACATATAGATTGTGTAGTTGGCTATTACACTCTGATCTTGGCCCTCAAATGCTCTGGTACATTTGAAGGTGAAGAAAGTTAGCTCTTCCTCTCGAATAGCTCTCACATGGTCACACGTGTACAATCACTGTCAAGTAAATACTACTCATTGGTTTCTCGAGGCGGGGGTGTTGTTTACAAAATTGAGAGGACGAAAAGCGAATGTCCGGCACTTTAACCTGGTTGGTAGATATGAAGGATCCACCTAATAGAGTTGGTAAACCCTGATTCCAAAACAATGGTGCACATGGGCTCCAAGATCTCGAGGTAACAAATGGCATATGAACCCATTGTTGGTCATTGGCTACCATAGAACTCCATATTCTTATGTTCCTCCACTGCATTATGGATCAGAACATTAGGTTGAAGGCTCCATGTGTGGCCTCCTAATAAAACCCACCTGCTTCTGTTTGGGCACCTGGGTAGTATCATAGCCCACACACAAATCAATTTACTTTTGTGGAGTACATGTATTCAGTGCCCCTTTGTACCAATATTTATGTGTTCAAATAAATAAATTTGATCCTGAATCTGCTTATATATATGTAATTGAAGGGTAGTGAAACTGTAAGGTAGCTCAAAACTAGAATATCAGTGATACATTTTGAATCTAAGGTATAATCATTTATATAGTAAGTGTTATACATCTAAGAGGATCATTTTTTGTCACAAATAATGAATAGTTTTGTGTTGTGTACTATTAATGTCGACGTATATAAATAGTATGTATCATCAATCAAAAATGAAATACCTAGAGGTACCTGAATAGGTCATGCGATTAATGGCCATTATGATGTATTAAAACAAACAAATAAACAGATATTATAGAGTTGAGATCGTGAGTCATGTGAAGCTAGACCACCATGGAAAACCTGTAAGCACTGCTTGACGGCCAACTCGTCCTATTATGGGACTCAGCAGTGCGCATCCACGATCCCGCACTCGCGAGACTCAAACCCGGGACCTACCAGTCTCGAGCGAGAGCCCTTAACCGATAGACCACTGAGCCGGCATCCAACGGTGTTAATGTTTAACTTCAACTGATCCACGAAATTGAGCAACCATTCACCAATGTCATCTATAAAATTACTAAAATCTCCACAAAACCCCTTCTGAAAATAAACAGATAACTTATTGAAATATATAGATGATAGGAACAGGTAGCCCAGATCATTAAGCAGGCCACCACATCCCATCTACTGACGTTTCGTAACTTAACATAAATAATAATTTCTTCAGATTAAATCAATAATCGAAATAAATCAACACCTTCTTAAATAGTACAAAGAGCACAATTGAGAGTATTTTTGATACAATCACAATCATAATAAATCTGAAGATATCTGAAGAAGTAACTGGCATTAAGTTACGAAACATCGTCAGCAATAACAAAAACAAATGGACTATAATTTATTGAATTCTTTTTCTGGATAATTGTACCCATTTCTTACCAATTCTATTACATAGTTGTTTTTCATATATGACAGGCCTAGAATTAATAGAAACCTCCCATATATATATATATATAAGTATCCAAATAGTAAACTGGAATGATAATAATAATAACAAAAAGAAGAAGAAGAAGAAGAGGAAGGAGGAGGAGGAGAAGGAGATCGTAGTAAACATTGTTGGTCTATGGTTTCATTACATTCTCTTTTCTTTTCTTTTCCAAAATCTGAACTATACAAAATATCAAACAAAAAGCAATAAGAAAAAAAAGAAAAGAAAAAGAAAGAAAAATTAAAGAGAAAAATTCTTACAATAAATAGAAAAAAATATAGGGGGGGAAACTATAATAATAATAGTAATATTAGTAGTAATGGTAACCTTTCCTTGTAATATCCATATTATTGACTAGGTGTTACTTGGTTAATTTATAACAATAATAATGATTATTATTATTACTATTAATAGTATGATTATTATTATGGGTTGTTTCAAAATCAAAAAAAAAAGAAAATGAGGGATGATGTAATGATACCTGGTAAAACAGAAAACTATTCATATATATAGAATATTGAATTATACAATAACTTTCATATACACTTGTACATAACATATAGAATGATATAATGTGGATGTAAAGTGTAAATACTACTAATAATACTACTAATAGTAATACTAATATCACTAATACCGCTACTACTACTACTACTACTACTACTACTAATACTACTACTAATACTAATACTAATAATACCAATATCATTAATACTACTGCTAATACTACTAATAATAATTATAGTAGTAATACTTTCTTATAATCTTGTTCCTTTTAAGTAACTTAAATTATAAATCACTTTTATAGGTATAATCTATGTATATAGAAATAAATTGAAAATTTCAAGTTTTTCATTATTATTCCCCACTGAAATACTTTTGTACTACAAAAAGGGTAAATTTGTATGAAGATAATTTTCAATGTTACCAGGTTGATGGTGTTAATGATAAGTTGAATGAAGGTTAAAAAAATGTTTAGGTTCAGTGTTTATAATTTGAGTTGTAAATTAATCAAATAGAATAACATAGTTAATTAATTATCGTTTATATTACGCCTGTTGCCCCCCTATAAATGATTGGTTAAATTTAGACAATAATACCGTTTGATGCTGGCTCAGTGGTCTAGGGAGTAGGCATTCGCGCGCGAGGCCAAAGGTGCTGTATTTGAATCCGCAGTGCGGGATCGTGGACGTGCACTGCTGAAGATTGCCATACTAGAACAAAACGGCCCTCCAGTGATTCTAGGTTTTCAGTGATGGTCTAACATTGATCACTTCAAGATTTCAATCAAATACTCAACAATCTCCACAACCACATAGTGATTATTCACTCACTTTATTTGAGAATATTCGATCAATTTAGAGTTGTATTGTTTATGAAATCTATTACTTTATACGTTACTTACTTACTTACTTACTAACGCCTGTTACCCCTTGTCGAGGAGCATAAGCCGCTCATCAGCATTCTCCATCCAACTCTTTCCTGAGCCTTCCTTTCCTGTTCTTTCCAGTTAACATTCATCTGCTTCTATTTCCCGATGTAATGTGTTCTTTGGCCTTCCTCGTTTTCGCTTCCCTTCCGGATTCCAAGTTAGGCATTGCCTTATAATGCGTTAGTTATTACTTATGTACAAAAGCGATGGCATTCCGAAGAGGAGATAGTTAGATGAAAACTAGTATGTTTGATTTGTAGATGTCAACCGTCAATTTGTTATGAACATCTTCATTTGTTTCCCAAATTACAATGGTTTCTGTTTGAATACCTCCGAAATGTTACAGCATTCATTAGTATCAATGATATCAATAACTGGAAGATTCGATCAATTTAATTCGTCCATAATCTAAGAAATATTACGGTTAAGGTATTCTATTTGATCACTACCCCTCATACTATCATACCAAAGTTAGTATAAGTCTATAGTTAAGATGATCGTCACTAGGCATTTTAGTAATCTAACCTTTTCTAAAACAAATAATTATACTTGGTACATATAATTACTTACACAATATAATAGAAGACACATTGGAACATTATACATATGAACATATTTATCTGTTTATAGATTAGTAGTCAATTTAAGACAGAACGAACTAATGTTAGACTGAATCAGAGTGTTGAGCATTTCAACAATCATGTAACTAATGAGTTATTTGGTTATTGACAATTGTTTTGAGTTTAAGCTCAGCTTTTTATTACATGATTTATTCATCCATCGAAATACGACTTATCCAATCTTAGCACTATGCCAAACCGATGAGGTTCGACCAGTATGAGCAGCCTAGTGTTCTTAATGGTCCTTTGTCTGTCTAACCCTTCCACTTGAGTCCAGAACACCAATGACAGATACTGCTATGCGAATCATTTAATTCAAACATACTTGATTTATATACTAGCTAAAACAGACTACATCACACCATAAAATAAGAGGTAATAACAATTGTACAAGATGAAGCCAAAATGTGACTGTCAACGTGAGAGACAATAATCAGTAAACTGAGTGTGATTTACGGAGAGTAAATCGTATAATAATAATATAGATACAAACAATCTAATCACTGAATAGTAAGTAAAGATGGATAGTGGCTAGCAGTGGAATCCAGTTTCACGCGCGTTTCGTCCTATTCGGGACTCGTCAGCTGG